>NC_090649.1:499152758-499452758 GCF_040937935.1 Hyperolius riggenbachi
CAGAGGTGCCAAGCGTATTTTGGACTCCGTGCTGTGTATTACTCCAGTTGTTTATTGCCTTAGGAAGCGGGATTTTGCCCGTGAAACGCGTTGCAACTTGTCTTTGGAGTATATAAATAAATTATTTATTACTTGAATCGACAGTACCTGTGTCTGTTTTGGGTTGGCTGGTCCACCACCGCATCCCGAACGTTTTAAACGTTTTAGTGACTTTTATCCTACTGGCGCCTCTGTACAGCTCTACACAATATGGATTGGATGATTTTCTCTGGATTGGATGATTTTCTATGAGATCACACTAATTTGTTTTTAGTGTATCTGTTACGTATTGACGATGGACCAATCCAAAAGTTATGATTTTTTTTTTTCAGATAGGAGATTATATTATCATTCAGCAGATTCATTATTATCGTTATTTATATATTCTTTTTAATTTATATATAGTGCTGACATCGTCTGCGGTGCTGTACAAAGTATATAGCCTTAAAACGTACTGCCCCTAAGATGGGTTCACAATGTTACTTATCCCTACCATAGTTCTGTGGTAGTCTAGGGCTAGTTTTAGGGGAAAGTCAATTAACTTATCTGCATGTTTTTGGGATGTGGGAACAAACTGAAGCGCCCAAAAGAAACCCACGCAAACATGGGGAGAACATACAAACTCCTTGCAACTAGTGTTCTGTCTGGGATTCAAACCGGGGACCCAGCGCTGCAAGGCAAGAATGCTATCCACTACAACATCATGCTGCCCAGGACTGGTGCTTCTATAAAGTCAAACTGGGCAGATGCCTATGGCCCCAAGCTCCTCAGGGGCTCCACAAGTGTGGTCACAAGTTTACTGTCAGTACTCCATAACAATGTAAAGGCCCCATTTATTTTCTAAAACTGTCCGTGAATGGCACATATCCACTGTGATGTGTCAGATGAGTCTGCAGTAGAGCCTTGGAGCATTACAGGGTCTTTATACGACAGCGATATGGCACTAATAGGAATAATGCTATATCAACTTCCTTTTCTTCCTCTTCTGTAAGTCAGGCTGCTGTGTAGGTTAATTAAGTGTGACCAAGTGGGAATGACAAAAGATTCCTGATTGCATGTTCAAGGATCTCGCCTTAAATTTAAACCAAGTACAGATATGAGGAGCAGCAGTACTCATAGTTCTCAGGAAGTAGGTGAGACCATTTGACCTCATCTCTTTTAACAGGTTATAGGAAATAATAGGTTCTTGAGTTCTTAAATCTGTACGGAGACTTAAAAATTCTAAAACTACCCAACATTAAATATCAAACCCAGACAGTAATCCCTGTAAATCGGGTCCAGTGTGTGCCTTTAGCCATATCAGCAAATCAAAAATGTACAGTTAAAAATTGAAACCGAATGTACAGCAGTAATGTGGTGTATTTCAACAGTAATAGCAGTAGGGTATTGTAAGTTTTCGGCCTTGCAGCCTTCGTCCGGCTTATATCCTGTTAGTTTGCAAACTGGTGGTACAGACAGCTATATACATGCAACATCAAAAGGGAAAACAGATATTTTTTTCAAGCATAAATACATGTCATTAAGATGCCTTAATTCAAACAGACCATCTCAATGGGGTTAGAGGTTGTTAGGTAAGATAAGGATCCTTGTTTACTCGATGCTCACAGACCGGATTTGTTCTGACAGGATAGACAGAGACAAGCACCTGGATCGCCTTAAGAACACTTTCATTAAACAAGGTTACAGTCCTCCTATGGCTGAGGCCCAAATCAGGAAAGCCAGCAACATCCCCAGGACTGAACTCCTGAAACATAAGCAAAACCAAAGAGAGGAACGTGTCCCTTTGGTTGTCACCTACAACCCACACCTGGAAATCTTAAGGAGGATTGCTAAGGAACTTCATCCCATTTTACACAAGGATCACAGACTGAGAACGATATTCCCTAAACCTCCACTCTTGTCATATCGGCAACCACACAATCTAAAACAGATGATTGTCAGGAGCTCTTTGAATAGGCCTCAACAAAACGGAACATCACCCTGCCGACAAAAAATATGTGGGACCTGCAGACACATTTACTCCACTGACAGGGTAATGATACCAGGTTCACAACAGGAGTACAGAGTACAAGGTACATTTTCCTGTGGTTCCACCAATCTGGTATATCTGATCATGTGTGCTAAATGCCCCAATGTTATGTACGTGGGAGAAACTGGACAAACTCTGCGCAAACGTATGAATGGACACAGGCACACTATTAATGATACCAAATCTGGACTCCCAGTTGCTACACACTTTCAGTCCAACAGACACAGCATGGATGATCTTCATGTCACTGCCCTGAAGGGTGGCTTCAAAACGTCAAATGATCGATTAATAGCAGAAACAAAATTTATAAATTGGTTCAAAGCTGTGCAGAAGGGTTTGAATAAGGACAACAACTTTTTATAGTGGTATGAGGCTGATGATATTTGAACTTTTCTCAGCCATTATAGCTGAACTTGTGAACTAAGAATTTACGATACCTCTGGGTCAATCCTAATCCCAGGTCTGTGAGCATCGAGTAAACAAGGATCCTTATCTTACCTAACAACCTCTAACCCCATTGAGATGGTCTGTTTGAATTAAGGCACCTTAATGACATGTATTTATGCTTGAAAAAAATATCTGTTTTCCCTTTTGATGTTGCATGTATATAGCTGTCTGTACCACCAGCCTGCAAACTAACAGGATATAAGCCAGACAAAGGCTGCAAGGCCGAAAGCTTGCTTATTTTTATTCATTTTTAGTTAGCCAATAAATGGTATCATCCTGATATAAAACTTCTTGTATTTCAACAGATATGTGAATGCACAATGCATCACTCTCTAAGCTCTGTGAAGTATTACAGCTCATCATCAGGGAAGGTAGACCTCCTGTGCAGGGGAAGGTTCCTAAGAGTTCGAAGTCCTTAATCAGAAGATCAGGCAAGAAGAACCGGCAAGGTCTGTGTACTAGCATCTGAGAGGAGGCAAAGCAACTGCCACCGGCTCACCCTGATTGCCTCCCCAACTAAGACGATTCTGAGGATAAATAAATTCTCCACATAGCTTCCATTATTCCCAGGAATTGCTATTCAGCTTCAAATCCGCATCCAAACTGGAGATAACAGTATCTTTGTTTGCATTCCAATGTTGATACATGTGTGTAAACACAGTGTAACAGTGAAAAGGAGCTCTCTGTGAAGCTCTCTGTGCTTCAAGCACACAAACAGCTTAGAACAGCTAATTAGATGTTAATATATAATAAAAAGCAGTTTGAATAAAATGCAATGACCGCTTTCAGGGTAAGATAAACTGCACTTTGGAAACTTGAAATTTGTAAACAGACAATATTCCTTATGAGCAAAAGGAAATATGATGACTGTATGAGTAATAAAACGTAGGAAAACACATTTTTACTGAATGTTATGTCGGAGTTTCAGACCACTATAAAGAATATAAGAAGGTATAACAGCAGTCACTGTGCACTATATTTAACTTCTTTTTCTATTTTTCTGTTGCTTTTTTTCATTGTGCATAATTATATCCCACTATTATAGATAACCATAAAATAAACTCACATAAAAAGGCAAATTAACCAAAATCAATATTGAGTATTATAAACTAACCTACAATTTAGCAAGTTCTCTATGAAGCAAGCAGCTACACAATAATGGAAGCATTGTGCATTGGCGTGCTCCCCGGCTACAGACGGCAGAGTCATTATCCGCAGATGAGATTTTAAACCGCAGGTTCTCCTGAAAGATTTGATTCAACGCATTATAGAAAACCAATGAAAACAGGTTTTAATTTAAAGCAGGATGTTTTAAATGTGTTATATTGTTCATTAGTTGCAAATATGCGATAATAAATGGAACAGAGTCTGAATTAGACTTCTCTCACTGAACGTCATTTTATTTTTATACTGTAAATTCGTTTACACCACCTGAGCTTGGCAATAAAATAAAAAATGTTATTAAAAATGCCCTGTAGTGTTTGAAGCAGGATTTTTTTTTTTTTGGACAGATTCAGTTTTAAATCCTTGAAAAAGCATCAGCCCAAATGCTCCCGGCTAGGTGTGAATTTAGAATACAATAAAGATACTATATTTTTCCTTTATGAAGTAACCACGCTGATATATGAGAGATAGAGGAGTCTAAAGTCTCCATTCGTTACACTCACGTTGGCAGAATTGCTGGACCCAGATGAGGCAAGTCTTGTAGCTGTTGTATAAGCCTGAGACAATACTAAATCTAGTATTGATTATTTTAAACATAAAGAATATGCTAAGCAATGCTGGGGTAAAATGCATGCAAAAAAATAAAAAATAAAAACCCTTATATCGGCAATAAAGTGTGCAGTTTCTTCAGAGCTAGTGTCTGGTCTATACCTCTCTTAAGGCCTCTGTGTCACACCCCAGGCCAAGATGAGGAGCTTGTGGCTTCCTGATCACCCAGCTCTGTGTCTGAGATGGGTGGGGGTACTGAACACATGCTAGAAGAAACCTGACCGGTGTCCTTAGCTTAGAACTCTCTAGTCTATGAAGAAGGTAGACCATCCACCCTTTATCAAAGAGGAGTGTAAGCTCAAATACACCGGGTTTTGCTTCCTACTGTATCTTCGTATCGTATTATTATTTACATTCCCGGGTGTGCATGGACACACACATATATTACAACTGTTTATTGCCTGTGTTGCCATCATTGTGTTGCCAAATACCGTGCCATATCCATGTGTAATAAAAAATCCTGACATATTTACAGCGTTTGCGGGCGGTCCGTCTTCTGAATGCAGCTTGAACAGATTCTGTAGGTAAGCTCTCATACTACGTGGAAATGGAAACAATTGGTAAGTCATTGGCCAATCAAAACTGGATGTGTGTACCAGACTTGACTTATTTGGTTCCTCATAGCTTTGTTGTAGTTGCCCATAGCGACCCTGTGTATGATTACTGCTATTCTTCTGTTGGGAAAGATGAATTGTGTCAGCTGGAGAGCAGCTCATCTCATGTGTGGGCTGATATTGTGTAATGTGGTAGACTTCGGCAGCCCTGTCCACATCTAATCTGGTCATCTGGTGATGTGCACTGATATCCGCTAGTCTGTGTATGAGTAGGGTGGTCTACGGCGAATCAAGCAAAAAGGAGCACCAAACTTTTGGGCACCAGCCATAGGCTGTTATGTGAACTATAGCTATAGCATTGCTCAGAAGGTAGTTTGGGTGCCAGCAAAAGATGGAGCATAAATTATGAAAAAAAAACAGTGCTTTTAAGCCATCAGCAATAGCTGGCAGCCGAATGGCATCTTTCCCCTGAGTCTATGGTGGCCTGGAGGGGGAATAGCAATTAATGCTGTTGGTAAATGTGCGGGAGCAGGGTGAGCTGTTTTTTGGCTTCACCCTGCACCCAAATTTCCTTGCACCTTTTTGCATGTATGCGGCCTAAGGGATGGGTGCTGACCACAGTTCCACTCAAAGAGACTCATTAAAACTTGTAGTTCTTGTAGAGCTCTTAATGCCTGAAACTGAAAAAAATAAACGGATACTCTTAAGTCCATGAAAGTCCCTGTGGTCAGCCTCCAGTCGTTCACCACAAAGCCACACTACTCGGGGCATAGCCTAACCGACATCAGCACACTTCACGGTTGACCAGGCGATTCATCTTTACTGACACTTACACACAAGGAGCACTTTCTTCTTGTCTTGTTGCAACATGCATCATTAAGAACAGCTACAGACCAGGGTTGTATTCTACTGAGGAGTAGCAAGGTCGGAGTTATGGACACCGCAAAATGGAAGCCCTCAACTTCGGAGGTTACCCTCCCCATTACAAAATGACTTAAGCAGCACTTTCTCTGTGTTTACGGCAATAGCAGTATAAAGTCTCTTTATTAAAACTGCTAAAATCGGGACACTATGCAAGAGAGCCAGCCCATCATGCTCCAATATGAGGGCTTCAGAAGCAGGTGGTGGATGTATTTTTGAACCGGACAACCCCTTCAAAAGGTCATTATATCAAATATGGTTTCAGCTTTTGCCAGGATTATCAGAATATGTAACAAGAAACCTGTCCCTGCTGGATCAGTCATAGAAAATGGGAAATTCTGTTCTTTTAATTTTACAGCAGACTCACTTTCTTTTATTTTACGCTCCAACGGGAATAATCGCTGAAATGGCGAATCTGTCCTAGCGGGCTCAGCAGAGAGCGGTGAGTCAGACAACGCGTGTGCTGACATGTTCAACCGCCTAATGTGGCTTCATTACTCTGGATCACCCTAGTGGGTCCTCCTTTGTGGATTAATTGCTTAAATTTAAGCATGATTCATCATTCATGTCTGATAAGGAACTATTACAAAATAAAATTTAAAAAAATGAAATAACCAATACCAGTTTATATTAATACATTTCAATTCTACTTCCTATTTTTTTCTGAATTAAAATATATATAAAAAAAATACTTTTGCACAATTTAGCAAAATAAAGATGAAAAATATCTACTGCATGAATAAGTAGTTTGTTAGCTCCTCCTCAGCAATCTCTTCATGCCCGTTCATTCCCTCCCACTCCCCTCCCTCACTTTAGCTTTTCAGGCTGAAAGGAGATTGTTCTTTCATCTCAAAAGGCAGGAGATAAGGCATTATGTATAGCAGGGAGCTTCTGTGTGGAAGCTACACTGGCTGTAAGCAATGAACTGCTCTATATCTTATGACAGCTTTCTGAGTGTACTGGTTGTTAAATTATAGTGCAAAACAGCTGCTTCTAGTATGAGCTGAGAAGTAAGGGGGAAGGGAAAGGGAGCATTGCAATTGCACACAGGTAGCATAACTTTGGTCCAACGGCAGGCAGAAAAATCATGCAGACAATAAGACGTTTGCAGACATATTATTAGATGTTATGCAAAGCTATGATTCTGCTTTTGTTTAAAGAGCACCTGTAAGAAGATTTTATCACTGCCTAGAGATAGGCTTGTCTTTATTAAAGTTGAGCCCCAGTTTAAAGTAATCAAGACTAGTTTATAATGTATATTGCCACTACAATCTCTTTTCCACGTTCTTTACAACACGTGAAAGGACTGGGACCTGATACTGAGGAATTTGATCCTAACACTTCACAACAGGGGCAATTTACATAATATTCTCCTGAGTATACCTCTACAAGACAAAAATGCTTTGTTATGCAGTTTTTACTGAAGGTAACCTCGGATTATGTATGTCAGGATCATGTGTTTAGTTTGCATTGGTCAGGTTACATCAGGGTCATTAGAAAGCTGCTAAGGCATGTTGCAATATTCTGAATAAAAGTATCTGACTGCAGTGTTAAAAAAGTATCTTACTGAAAGGACCACAATTGCAAAAATATGCAACCTTAGCAAAGTTCACGGTGCAGGGAACAGTTATAGAATCGGCAAATCAATTTGAATATATATATATATATATATATATATATATACACACTTTTTTTTTCTTTTTTTGCAGTGTTGCTTAGATATTGGTAGTATTGAATAGTAGCTGTTAGTTGCAGCCACAGATTGGTATCAGCAGTGGTAGACTCCACTGTATTATAGGGGCTGTTTCTGTCCCTCGCCCAGTCCCTTATCACAAGGACTTGATCATCAATTGCTTCTCAAAATGTAAGAATGTTACAATACAATACAATACAATAACATTTGTAAAGCACTTTTCTCCCATAGGACTCAAAGCTAATAGCTGTGTCTCAGATTAATACAGGGTTGCAGGCTGGGTTGTGTTACAGAGGAGATAGTCAGATGTTCATGAATGCCAGACTGAAGAGGTAGGTTTTCAGTTTAGACTTAAATGCTTCCAGTGATGGAGCTGTCCTGATTGGGTGTGGCAGGGTGTTCCAAAGTGTAGGGGCAGCATGACAAAAGGCTCTGTCTCCAAAGGTTTTGAGGTGGACTCTGGGGGTGACCATGGTGTTGCGTCCTTTTGATCTAAGATTGTGGGGGGTGTGATGCAGTTGCAACAAGTCCTTCAGGTATCCAGGGCCCAGATTGTGCAAGGATTTGAATGTCAGTAAGCCAATCTTAAACTGAATTCTCCATGTTGCTGGCCATTGTATGCCAGTGGTGGCAATAGAGTGTATGTTTGTGAGATAACCTAGCCTGACCGCAGGCTTTTTGCTATGTGCTCCTAGCCTTGATGTACGGTGATGTACAGTATGCTTGGCTTTTGGTACTTAGTGCTTATTAGCACGATTGGCGTACCATCCCTGCAGCATGCACACGCTTTCCTCTGAGAAGGCATTTTATTTATAAGGTGTGGAAATATCACTCAGGAGAAAACTTCGGAGAAAATTTGAATTAAATAAGATCAACTGAGTATTAAATGTCTTGTGTTTGAGAATTATCTTTTTTATCTTTCAGGTAAATAAGTGATTTTAATTTTTAACTGTTTCATGTTAATCCTCTCCAGCCTGCAGGTGGAGCTCTTGTACAGTACTGACACCCCAACATAATTGCATTGTGTCTCTATGGTCTGCGGCGACTTCAGCCTGAGTAAAATATAGGTATGAACAGAGGCGTAACTACAGGGGAGCCCAGAGCTGTAGGGCTCTGATAGATGGGCCCATACTTCAGATCAGGTGTTTTGTGTCTACACTTGTTATGGGTGTAAAGTTTGTGATGTCCACACTTGTTTTATGACCCGTGTGAGATGGACCCCAAGGCTGTGAGTTTCACCAGGGGGAGGGGTGTGAAATGGGCCCCCAGGCTGTGAGGGCCACCAAGGGTAGACAAGGGAAAGGGTGTGACCATTGGGGGACTCCATCAAAGTTTTGCTGGGGGGGGGGCAATTTCAACTAGACCCCTTGATATGCCTCTTCGAATAGCTAACCCCAAATATTAATTGGGTACAGATCACAAGATAATATCACTATAAATTATGTATCAAAGTATAAATATGCCTGTGTACAAATATGCCTATGTACAAATGAATTCACTTACACTGAATTCAGCCATCAATTTCTATGCATTAAATCGATTTAAAACCCTGACATAATATTCAATAAAAACATGTTTTCCTACTTTTTATATGCCGTACGGTTATCATATTTGCTTTTGTTATTCACAGTCAGAGAATGGGTCACATTCCTCACTTGATACATTTAAGTAAACACAAGATAACATTATCTACAACTTTGGATGCGTCCACATTTCACTGCCCTGAAGTTTCAAGCTCTGTGTTTAACCCTTTGAATGCTGGTCTAGTAAAAAAAAAATGCTGGTTGCATATGCTGTAAATAATGTTTTAGAGCAAAGATGAAATGCTGGATTATATTCCGCTTTAAGAATGGAGAAAAATTAGTATTCCATTAAAGCATTCCAAATAGTTTATGGCACCGTGCTTGACACATTCTCGTGACAAATTAACTGTCACAGAGATTGGTAGAGTTCTGCATGTGGCTTGCTGTGCTTTAAATAATGAATCATTTGTATATTGGCCAAATTCTACTGTACGTTGATGAACCATTGATAGTGACAATATTTGGTTCTAAATAAATAGACCATGTTTGAGGTCCACACTCTACAACCCCAGGAGGTACATGTGGGTTGTATCCAAAATGAGTACATTGGTCCTCTTCAATGATATAACACCGGTTTGGAAACCTTTTGCTGTGTATGTTTGTAGGTTAGTAGAATGCTGCACAGAATTCTAGTCCAATGAGAGATGTCTCTGGCCAAGAAGCCAATACTCTCCACCTTCCAACAAACGCCAATTTGTCAAGTCTTTACACAGACCAACTAGAACCATAACATACCCTGTGCCTTCCTTGAGTTGCTATGCCATCCTAGATTACATATGTTTTACTGTATAAAGGTGCCCATTGATGGTACTCTTTTTCCTTCAGATTCAATCTTTCGATGCACTTTTTATGATTGAATTGTATAGAAAATTGCACCATTTGATGTGATACAATTTTTTGGTCAATCAGAAATGGAAAAATTATGAATCTGAAAGTTGGATTTTATGATCGAATCACAATGTAAAACCTCCTTAAATTGTTCCATAAATGGGAACAATAGATAATTGCTTCCCGATTCATTCAAAGCACTTTGAAAGGTTGCGTGTGATAAACAATGGTACTGTTGGGCACCTTTACATGGATCGTTTATCAAGTCTTGACCATTTCTGTAACAAGTTGATATGAGCTCTGTGAGCTACTCCCTTTTCTTGTAATGTTATTACTGATCAATGATTGACCCATTTTGGGTTGTGTATTTATATAAATGTATTTGTATGGACACGTTTGATGTGCTATTAATAAAGGAATTGTTGTAAAAAAGAACAATCACATAATAGTCTTTAAAGCCTTCTTCTCAAGACCTCTGTTAATTTATGATGATGACAACATTTTATGATGATGACAATGATGACAAACTTCTGGCTGGGAATCCCTTGTTTTCTGGAGGTGGTCTGGCTTCCTACTGTTTAGGTTGAAACAGGACATGCACCTTGCACCACTTAACCCACCCACATTACACTATGTGGTGGAGGGTGCATGTGTCATTTCACCAAGTGATGTGTCAGGGGTTGTGGGGGTTTAGGAGTGTTGCTAGGATTCCAGGGATGAAGCACAGGAAATTGTGGAAGGTGAAGGAATCAAGAATGCCTAAAGCCAAAGCAGCTCGGTGGTATTTCTGCTCTATGGATCATGTCCAGCTAGATGTGGTCCCAAAGTTGAAGACACTCTGACGTGAGTAAAAAATATGTTGTGTCTAGTGAGGTGTGGGCGATTCAGTTGTAGGGAAGAGGTGAGAAGGGTTAACATGATAAATATATATAAAAATGACTCTAGATCTGAGAGATATGTTCTTTGAACAAAGACAGTGGAGTTCTGAGTAAGAGCCCCCTCATCTTATCAACACATTACTCATTGCCTCACATGCAGGGCATTTTACAAGACTCTACCCTCTTCTAGAATTCCCTCCCACAATCTGTTTGCCACTTGACCACCCCTGAAAACCTGAACTGAAATGGATCTGGAAAGTGCAGTTGCTGCACCCCTACTGAATGCGCTGTTTCCTAACTGTAGTGCTGACTTTCCGCTTTTAATATTTTTACAAAATTGGAAAGCAAAAAACAAACAAATGGCATTTTTTGGGTCTCCGCTTAAAATGCTGATCACCACTTTTATAATGCCATATTTATAAATGGGTGATTAATTTTTTTATGGTTGCAATCAGTGCTTTAAGCACGGCACCATCATTAACCTACATTGGCAATCTGCAGCGCCATTCACTTAAACGATTTACTCCTCTCTACAAAACGTGTTGGTTTGCCATCCACTGACTTACACTGCAGCTGCATACTGCTACTGTCTAACATGGTGATCTGGGGCCAAATGAGAAAAAAGCGGGCGTTTGACTCATTCTAAGCCAAATACAGCTGCTCTGCAATTAAGCCTGTGGCAGTCACCATCTATATGTAACCATCTATAAGGTTCCAGTCATGATTATCTCCCCTTTATCAATATGGAAATCCTCATTATTATTTGAAGAGCAGCATGGCTACAACTCCTCATGGTATAGGCCTGATCGGATTTGAGAGCTCAGATGTTCAGGTGATTGATGACACCGCAGAGGTCCAGAAGAAAGTATACATCGAGTTGACACTTCTTTATGGAATTCTTGTCTGCTAACGACATAGAGCTTTCTGCATCATTACAAAACCACCAGAGCCAGGACAAGGTCCTCCAACACCCAAGGCTGAGACACCAAAGTGCGCCCCTTCATCCCTCCCAACCCAACTATTGCTATTAGACTAAGAGGCGCACCAGGGCCCCCAACACCTTAATCTCTAGTTATCTGGCTTACAGTCACTGCCATGTATCCCCATTTCTTATTTCTCTCTGCTTCAAACACAATAGGGGAATGATAGCTGAGTGAGTTGTGCGCCTTCTTCTACACTGTGCCCTGAGGCTAGAGCCTCTCTCGCCTCTGCCTCGGCCCAACCCTGTGCCCCCTCCTACACTGCGCCCTGAGGCTGGAGCCTCTCTCGCCTCTGCCTCGGCCCAACCCTGTGCACCCTCCTACACTGCGCCCTGAGGCTGGAGCCTCTCTCGCCTCTGCCTCGGCCCAACCCTGTGCCCCCTCCTACACTGCGCCCTGAGGATGGAGCCTCTCTCGCCTCTGCCTCGGCCCAACCCTGTGCACCCTCCTACACTGCGCCCTGAGGCTGGAGCCTCTCTTGCCTCTGCCTCAGCCCCGCCCTGCTCCCCCTCCTACACTGTGCCCTGAGGCTGGAGCTTCTCTCACCTCTGCCCCGCTCCCCTCCTACACTGTGCCTTGAGGCTGGAGCCTCTCTCACCTCAGCCCCGCTCCCACTCCTACACTGCGCCCTGAGGCTGGAGCCTCTCTTGCCTCTGCCTTGGCCCAGCCCTGAAAACCACACAAGGATTATCTCTCTTTCTAATGGGCTTGTGCAGAAAAAGCAGACCTCCATTGTGTCCATGCTACTGCACATGCGTGAGCCATCAACAAGCACTTGCCAATGGTATTGCTGGGTCTGCATCTCTGGAACGGTCCAGTGAAAGAGGATGGGGGGGATTATCCATAGGTCTCCCTCTCTTCATGAGAGTACCATTTGGGGCATTTTTTTCCCCTTCAGATACCCTTTAAGCTAGCACATAGCCTGACCTAGAACATCGTCAAACTGCTGGTCTACAATGACTTCCTTGTCCAATATCCAGCGAGGTACAAATTACTACTTTATATACAAACAGCAACAGCAACAAACACGGTGCAGTTACCATAATAATTATCCCGATCTATTCTACCGAAGTCACATCAAAGGCAGATGGTTCCTGATTGGTTGCTATGGGTTACTACACTTTGCACATCGCTCTTAGGAGAATTAAATGAACCGGCACATGGCTGATTAATTTTTTTATGTTAAACACCTGGAGGGAAACAACATCATCCTCCACCACAAAGATTATTAGCACAGGAATCAATGTTGCAAAAATAAAGAGTAAGTTCATGCTGATTACTTATAGCTGTGTGATTACGTGTAGCGAGGATGTGCTGCACCTGGCGACATTCGCCCGCAGGATACATAAAATAACCTCCACCGCGGATCACGCAGGAGGCCGCGACATGGAGAGAACAGAATCTGTGCCTCTTCAAGCAAAATATGTGCATTATAAAACAGAAATCAGCGTTGCCATAAGACGGGACGAGCTGCGTGATTATCAGTTCCAAAGAAGCGTCTCTAATGACAGAGAACAGAACGGAAAAAAAAACCAATGTCAAAACCAGAAGACAAAAAGCATAACAGACTTTGTTACAGTGATTAAAGTGTAGACCTTGTGCTTTATTGCTAAACCAATCTCGCCCGTAAAAGGCCAGACACAAATTATGGGCTGCCTGTTTTATGTGACATCAGCGTGCGGCGATTGAGGACAAAGTACTGGTGTTTCCATTAAGGCCCAAGTAATCACATCCTACCAAGGCAACAGCAGAAATGTCTTAGTTAAAGGGGAAATGTGACAAGAAAGTGAAGTAAATTAAAGTACACACATACTGTATTTTTTGGCATATAAGATGTTCCGGACCATAAGACACACATAAGTTTAGAGGGCAAAAAACAGGGAAAAAATATATACTAAACCCGGGGCGTTTATGGCCCAGGAGCATCTTGAAGATGTTTTCCCCAAAATGATTGTGTCCTCCTGTGTCCCCATGTGTCCTCCTTTGCTCCCCTTGTGTGCCCCTTTTGTCCCCGTGTCCTTCTTTGCTCCCCCATTTTCTCCTCTGTGTCCTGCTTTACTCCCCATGTGCCCCCTTCTGGCCCACGTGTACTCATTTGCTCCCCCCATGTGCCCCCTTTTGTCCCCGTGTCCTCCTTTGCTCCCCTTGTGTGCCCCTTTTGTCCCCGTGTCCTCCTTTGCTCCCCCATTTTCTCCTCTGTGTCCTGCTTTACTCCCCATGTGCCCCCTTCTGGCCCACATGTACTCATTTGCTCCCCCTGTGTGCCCCTTCTGTCCCCGTGTCCTCCTTTGCTCCTCCTGTATATCCTCCTTTGTCCTCCTTTGCCTCGTTTGTCCCCTTCTGTCCCCCTGTGTCTCCCCCTTGGTCCTCCATTGTCTCCTCCTGTCCTTCTTGCCCCCCCCCCCCCCGTGTGTCCCTTTTGTGTCCTCCTGTGACCCCTCCTGTCCTCTTTTGTCATTCTTTGGTCCCCATGTGTCCTCCTTTGTCCCCCTCTGTCATCCTCTGGTTCCCCCTGCCCGGTCTGTGTTCATCAGTGGAACTGTGGTTTAGGTGAGCCACACTGCCGCTAATTGTATTTACCCACAGGGACAAGCAGACACAGGGGGCAGCAGAGGTGGGCACGGAGGGACAATACTGGGAGTCCTCAAAGTCGCAGTGGGCCGGTAGTTTGTATCGTTAGGTGATCATAAGTCAGGGACTCCCTGTATTCGGCATACTTTTTTTCCTTCCTATGCGGCAGTCACGGTAGGCATTATAATCTGATGGCTCTGAATCTCTTACTCACCGGTTCGAGACTAGAATATATCCTCATGAGGGATGCTCAAAGTTTCCTTCACTTTCAAAAACACCCCTTGAAAAGCAGTGGCACAGTCCAACTGCAGAATCGTAGCATGCAAAGAGAGGTAGGCCGGCATCTTTGTATAGAGCTTTTGGAAGGCATTCTTTTGAAAAACATAAAGAAATTGCTGAGAATCTCCCATGCGGAGATAAGATTAGAAGGTGTAGCACTGTCAGAATAATAAAACCAACTATAAGTCTCAGAAAGATATACAAATAACCTATTTCCAGTACAATTTACTCTGTACAGGGCAGGGTAACAGTGGCGTAGCAATAGGGGGTGCAGAGGTAGCGACCACATCGGGGCCCTTGGGCCAGAGGGGCACCATAGGGCCCACTCTCAACCACTGTATTAGCTCTTTGTTGGTCCTGTGCTGGTAATAATCCCTTCTATATATGCTTTGAATAGTAATTTTCATTAACACACTGTTCCCATTCCCTTCTTGCACCTCTGACACTGTGGTTGTCATTGGCAGGTTTTGGTGCGCTGTATCAATTGTTATGTATAGCATGCTTGCTGGGCCCTAATGAAAAACTCGCACTGGGGCCCACAGCTTCTTAGCTACGCCACTGCAGGGTAATGACCAACATTAAGCATGAGTATTATAGACAATGCTACAAGAGGGTGTGGCAAAGGTTAAATGCTTTATTACACACCGAGCAGGGAGAAAATGCACAGGAAGATGCTAAAACTGCTGACCCGCAGTGCTGGCTGCAAAGAGTCATTCTCTCACAGCAGAGGGAGGAGGTGGGTAATGTCAGGTAATCTGCTTTGTGCTGGGGAAGCAACCGACTACTTGTGGGTGGACTTGTAGGTGCGCAGCTTGGATCTGCTCATCTTCAGAAGCACTCAGGGACACAAGTACTTCTGAAGATTGCAAAAGGAGCCCAGAAGAGGTATTCAACCTAACAGGTCAAATACCTTCTCTTTACATAGGTAAGTATCTACCCTGAAGCTTCAGGTTCACGTTAAGTACCACTGTGTACACCATTCACATCTTCCAGGCAGAATCACAACAGTGATAATGTCATCAGTGTGCTGCTACTCTTCATGGATTCATTACACTTAATCAGGCTGCATTCACTAGAGCTAGAGGTTAGTACAGGAACAGAAGCTCCACTCATCTCCTCCTGTCTACATTAATTTCGGATCAGTCCATCATATCCATGGGAATGGAGTTGGACTCAAAATGGGCAGAAATAGGTGAGTATTTTGTCCTGCACTTGGTCTAGCTGAAATGAAATGAACAAGAGAAAGATAAAATCTCTGCTAGTTAGGCAAGGGTAGTTTTGCTTATACGGTTTAAAAGATTAAGGTTAGGTGGTTTAAAAGTGTCAGGAATGTGTTAATATGGGGGATGAGGATAATCTTCAGGAATGGCTAATGGTGGAAGGACAGTGTTGGGGTCAGGAAGAGGTCAACACAAAAGTGGGGGATTTGGGTTAGATGGTCAAGAAGGTGTCAAATTCTCGAAGGGTTAGGGGCCGTTGGGAAGAGGACACAGGTTTAGGAGGATTGGTAAGGATTAGGCAAGTGACTGGACATATGCACTCAAACACTGTAGAAAATCACATTCCCAAGTTGAAATAGTAAAGTATAAGTAACAGAATTGCAAACACTTTTTTGGGAAAAGGCGCCCAATCTCATCACACCAAACCATCACGTACCCGTCTGAAAGACGAGGCTGGCTGGACAGAAACAATTGAAAATGTTCTGACAGGCAAGACAGATCAGAAATTGTTTTTGAACTGTATATGTAGATGTTCTCCAGACTTAAATGAGACGAGCGATTGTATACTTTTCAGATAATGTAATTCTTCTGAAGCAAAATGGAAAAACGTGCAATATATTCCTCCCCCTCTCCGACTGCAGCGTACTGCATGCAAGAGATCTGCCTGAACACAAGTCCCATGGGCTGGCAAAATTAGGCCATTTCTTCTGTGTGGTTCCTGATAATTCATTTTTTAAGAATCCCCCGAGGACTTTCCACATGTTCAAATTTGTATTAAATACATTTATTAGCATAGATTTAGGTCATTAATCTACATACCTCTGGGCCGCTTGTTTCAAAGCCGTGTGTTCAGCTTTGTTGTGACTTATCAAAAATGAAAACCACACTAATAGCAAAATCAATACAACTGCATGCAGCAGAGGGCAATAACCTGCAAGCAAATACGTCAGATACGTGTACCCGAAGTCACAACCCAACTGCATGCAGCAGAGGGCAATAACCTGCAAGCAAATACGTCAGATACAAGTACCCGAAATCACAACCCAACTGCATGCATCAGAGGGCAATAACCTGCAAGCAAATACGTCAGATACGTGTACCCGAAGTCACAACCCAACTGCATGCAGCAGAGGGCAATAACCTGCAAGCAAATACAACAGATAATCGGGACCACAACCAAACTGCATGCAGCAGAGGCCAATAACCTGCAAGCAAATATGTCCGGGAGATCACAACCCAATATCTCTATTATGACAAGGATTGTTATGCAGAGTATGTTTCCTGGTCTACAGGTTAACTGCCAATGCTGGTTTAGAAACATTGGCCTCGATTCATCAACACTTAGCAAATTTGTTAACAACAGTTTGGTAAAATACCGAATTTGTTAACTTCATTTCAGGATTCATCAAAGTTATCTACAGCTGTCAGCGAACATTCGTTAACGATTCGGTAACGATTCACTATAACGGAAGAGAGTGCAATTCATGAAAAAGAAAGTGGGCGTGGTTTAGCGTTACATTTAGGATTAGTTATCTCCTTCACTGCTCTGTCGTTATTCCTGTCAGATCATTGCTGACAGAGAAGATGGAGCCATTTGAAGTGGTTATGTATCAGCTGAGAGTGATTCAAAGGCGCAGAAGGGCAAGAATAAGGTCTGCAACCATATAAATTTGTAAGAGAATAGATTTATTTGCTATAACACGACATCTGCATTTCTCTTGAATCATCTTGTAAGAGAACACTGGCAGTGCCAGGGTTAACTAATTTGCTAGCTGCACTATAATTTTTTAGAAAAGGCTCTTATCAAATTGTGGGATTGTCCCAACCACTTCCAGAATCCTGGTCCAGGTGTTACGCCCTATTCAGAATGTTGCTACGTAGTGCTCAAAGGACTGCCTTTTACCCACAATTCCATGGGAATCTTATAGCCTTGTGTTAAATTACCGCTGTAAAATGGAAATATCGACACGTTACCGAATGTTTACCGAATTGTTATCGAATTCACACCGAATGCCGAAAAACCTTGATGAATACAACTAGAAATCACTAAACTTCGAATTCGGTAATTTAACAAACTGGAAAAAGTTATCTCAAAGACAATGATGAATCGAGGCCATTGTGAGCTGGGGTGTAACTGCAAAACCACAGAGGCGCTTGGCATAGTACCAGACCTGTTTTTGTATATGCTCCATCTTATTGCCTGAGGAAGCAGGTCACTCCCGCGAAACGCGTTGTATTTTACTGGAGTATGTAAATAAATTGTTTTGCTGAAAATTAATCAGTATTTTCTTGTGTCTGCCTGGAGGAGGTAAGTCCACCACTACCTCCTCACTTTTAAATGTTTTAGATCTTTTTATCCTTCTGGTGCTTCTGTATCCATACTACGAACTACAAAACCATGGTTGTCATGTTATGGCCCCCTCCCCAGGGTCCAACTACTCTCCTGTGAACAAGTGTGGCCGATCCCCCCTCCCTCCCTTTTCCAAAGCTAGCAGCCCCCATTCCCCTCCCCCATAACAAATAGTATGTGCTGCCACCTCAATTCACAACCCCTCCCCCATCATAACTCCTTCCCACTAACACCCCAAAACATGTGTGTGCTGCATGACACTCCTCTCCGGATTAAGTGTCAGCAGTGCAGCCCCTCCTCCCTTTCCCTCTTCCACACTTTCTACCTTTTACTTGGCAGACTAATGAAGAGTTTTACCTGCTCACGCGGTGGGTCAGTCCACTTTGCTATTCACTGCAGCTTTCCTATACAGCACACCTCTGCTCCATACAACTCCTGGTGTATGTCACGTGACTTGCATCAGGAGCTGAGCAGAGGCATCCTGTACAGCAGACCAGGGTTCGAATCCTGGCTAGGTCAAGTACCTATTCAGGAAGGAGTTCAGGGCAAGACTCCCTAACACTGCAGGGTGACCTCCTGAGCGCGGCCCAGTGGCTGCAGCTCTTGAGGGCTTTGAGTCCGAAAGGAGAAAAGCGCTATACAAATGTTCAGATTATTATTATTATTACAGCACTTCTCTTCTCCATACAACTCCTGGTGTATGTCACGTGACACGTATTGGGGGCTGAGCATAGTCATCTTATACAGTGGTGCTGTCCTGTACTGTACACCTCTGCTCCCCACAACTCCTGCTGTATGTCACATGTATCGGGAGCTGAGCAGAGGCATCCTGTACAGTGCAGCTGCAGTAAGCTCAGTCCAAATTACCCCAAGTTCAGATCAGCTAAAGAGCTTTGGGCCCCGGTGCAAGTTTTACAATGCCCCCTCCCCCCAAGCACTCTATACAAAACAATCGATACGGCGCACCAAAACCTGCCAAGGACAACCACAGTGTCAGAGGTGCAAAAAGGGGAAGGGGAACAGTGTGTTAATGATTACCACCATTCAAAGTACCTATAGAAGTGATTATTACCAGTACAGGGCCAATAGAGAGCTAATACTACAGTTGAGGGAGGACCCCTCTGGCCCAAGGGCCCTGATGCAGTCGCAACCTCTGCACCCCCTCTTGCTACGCCCCTGGTTCAAATAATGGGGGAGTAGTGGTTATATGTAGAAAAGACAAGACAAATAACATTCATATTGTGCTTTTCTCCTGGCAGACTCAAGTGCCAGAGCTGCAGCCACTAGGAGGTGCTCTGTAGGTATTGTCAGGGAGTCTAGCCCAAGGACTCCTTACTGAACAGGATGAGCTGAGATTGAAACCCAGGTCACCTGTGTCACAGGCAGAGCCCTTAACCAGTACACTGTGCAGGATTAAGATGCAATGGGACCTAGGCAAGATAGCAGTTATTGCCCACTGCTGATGGTCACCTGGCTTTTTTTAGTAAGATTTGTTGAGGGCTAGCATCCTCCAGGACCCCTAGACTCTCTCCAGGCCCTAGGCAGCTGCCTAGGTCTGCCTTGTGGGTGACCCGGTTCTGGTGTACTGTCACACCACTCTACAGTTGCCTATCAGAAGGTAAACTGTAGAGAGAGAAGAAAAAAGAAGCACCTGTGAAAATGTAAACTGAGCTTGACATTCACACAATGAGCTGCTCACCTGGGACGATGGCTGACTCATATGAGCAGTACTCAGTGGGTACGATAACCCAGAAACAGTGATATATTTGGCTGAAGGATCGCTGGCTGTGTTCAAAGGGAGAGACATCTAAGCCCACTGTGAGTAGACACTAATGCATTTCATCAGGGGGTCCCTTCACTTCTTCAGAGTCAAAAATATAATGACCTAAATATATTTGTCCCTGTAAGAAGATTGTGACCCAAACTGAGGGGCAGTGAGTGACTTGTTGATGTTGTGAGAAGTTCGATGTTGTTCACCTTTTGGCCCTGCTAGACTCTCTTGCTATATCACCCATGACGGTGACGCTGAACTGAGTTCATAGAGATGGAGTTAGAACCTTAGAACAAAAGACTTCTACTTTATATCTCAATTTCAGGATCATTAGAGAAACAAGAACAGCAGCAATTATAGAAGCTTCTCTAATGGGGAATGGTCAGGTGTAAAACAAAAGTACAAGGACGGAAATGTAAGCTACTCATCAAGATGAACGAGTCACCAGAGATATGTGTCGAGATTTCATGCTGGATCTGCATAATATACCTCCAAGGTGAAAACCACGGCCCTGATTTCTCAAGTTTCAGCATCATTTAGGATTTTTATAAACAGGCTCCTAAACTTTTCTCCACCTGATCTTCTATCTGCCACATAGACAAAGTCATCAAATAATACAACTTTTGTAGGGTGTGTGTGTGTAGGTGTGGGTGATGGTCAAGGCCAGATTTACCATAAGGCAGCATAGGTACGTAATGATGGAAAGGCAACCCTACCCCAAAGTGGCTCCCTTCATCGTTCCTAATACAGAGTCCCGAGCAGAGCATAAATAAGAGGTTACTCACCAAACTCTCGGCATTCCACTGATGAGATCTCCCTTCAGTCAGGAACACCTCTAGCTACGTAATACTGAGGGTACTTCTGGCTACCTAATACTAAGGGGCACCTGTAGCTTCCTACACCAGGCAGGGTGGTAAGTGACATCTGGGGCAGTCAGGCCACTTATGGTGCACTTCGGTGGGGGTGTGTAGGTTCATGGAGGGCGGAGTCTAGGGTGCCAGGAAATCTGTGGCTCCTGTGAGGTAAATCTGGGCCTGGTGTTGTTGGAGGCAGTGGGGAGGAGAGGGTTCGTAGTGAAGGTGGATGTGGGCAGAGGTTATTACTGCTGATCCTTGCTTCTTCCTCCCTCATGAATCGATTGGGTCACATAACACCCACACTTGTGACAGTATGAAAGATAGAGCTAGATCTTCCACAGATGGGACATGGTCAGTATTAAAACTCAAAGTGACTTTTCCATTTTCACTCTGTAAACATCTAAGCAAAAGTTTTGGACAGCAGTGGGATTTAAGAACTTTTCACTGTCTCGTCATTCATCGCTACAAGTATGGAAATCTCTGCTACAGTAAGTGATGTGATAGAGCGATCGATTGCTTTTCTTTATCTGCTTAGAGAAATAATGGCCAAGGACGTACTTTGACTTCCATTTTTACTGCAGGATCAGCTGAAAGGGGCGTCGGTGTTCATTGGCTTAGCAGGCTAGGAAAGTTTTGCTTATCTTTTAATGTAAGGATAAGTTGTAGAACGCCGGCTGTCTCGGGGTAATGAACAATGTGTACATATATGAAAGCAGCAGAAGAAGTGGGAAATGTTCACATCTTTTGATACATTCTGTTCTGGTGAACAGACAATGTGGGATTATTTCAATAAAGAAGCAACAGAAACAATGATGGACTGGCGGTACAAAAGAGAAGAATTATGCGCTTCTATGGCTGAGAATGGAAAACTCGTAATTTCAGATCCATATATCAGCACACCTTATTACAAAGCCACCGTGTCCAGCCATGAAAATATCAAACGTGTGCACTTTGCTGTTAATCTTTTGGGGTATTTTTGATTTGAATGCTACCAGCTTCAAATCTCTGAAACCAGTTATTTAATTGTTCATCATTAACTGCTTCCAGACCGCGTTAGTTGAAATCTACATCCTGCAGGTAGCTGCAAGGCTCTGACAGGAAGTAGACTAGTCCGCCGCGCACTGCTGTCACTACCAATGAACTCGACTCTGTCTCCCTGCTGCAGTTCACTCGCCCTGCCGTCTACATGACAGCAAAGCTCTGTGAGCCGGTTAGGAGCCGCTTCCATTGGCTCCTGACTGTGTGATCACTGAGAGCCAATCACATTGGCTCATGTTGATGGACAGGGTCAGGAGCCAACAAAAGTGGCTCCTGATTGGCTCACAGAGCTCTGCTGTCATAGCGACGGCAGAGAGAGGAGACTGTGGTGGAGAGAGCGTGGTGAGATCGGGGGTAGCGCCATTTGTGGTACCAGCAGTCTCTGGTCCTTAAGGGGCCAGGGACTGCTGGTAGACAAGGTGTTAATGACTGATGAATTTACAACAGAGACGTCAGGTTTGTTATTTCCTTGCAAAGCATTATGGGAGTATATCGAACACAGTGGGCAGTTCCTTATGAGCCAGAGCTCAGTAACACCAGTTAGATAGTGTTGGGCGAACAGTGTTCGCCACTGTTCGGGTTCTGCAGAACATCACCCTGTTTGGGTGATGTTCGAGTTCGGCCGAACACCTGATGGTGTTCGGCCAAACCGTTCGGCCATATGGCCGAACTAAGAGCGCATGGCTGAACGTTCCCCGAACGTTCGGCTAGCGCTGTGATTGGCCGAATGGGTCACGTGGTTCGGACCCGAACGCGCTCCGATTGGCTGAACGGGTCACGTGGTTCGGGTAAATAAATACCCGATCCACGTCATTTATCCGCCATTTGTCTGTGGGTTTAGCTTTGGGTAGGCAGGCAGGGTAGTTCGCTCTCCAGCCAGGCTAGCCAGGGTCCCCCCAGTCATTGTGTCACTGCTGGGAACAGTAGTACACCGCTCACCCACCACTGTATAGCATTGTGCTCTGTGTCGCTGCTGGGAATAGTAGTACACCGCTCACCCACCACTGTATAGCATTGTGTTTACTGCCACTCTGTGTCTCTGCTGGGAACAGTAGTACACCGCTCACCCACCACCGTATAGCATTGTGCTCTGTGTCGCTGCTGGGAATAGTAGTACACCGCTCACCCACCACTGTATAGCATTGTGTTTACTGCCACTCTGTGTCTCTGCTGGGAACAGTAGTACACCGCTCACCCACCACTGTATAGCATTGTGCTCTGTGTCGCTGCTGGGAATAGTAGTACACCGCTCACCCACCACTGTATAGCATTGTGCTCTGTGTCGCTGCTGGGAACAGTAGTACACCGCTCACCCACCACTGTATAGCATTGTGCTCTGTGTCGCTGCTGGGAACAGTAGCGACACAGCGTTATGTCGGAACGCTGTTTCAGTGCTGCCGGAGGCATCGTCACAGATCGGCGTATCCGCCTCTCCACAGAAAATGCAGACCATCTGACTCAAATTAAAATGAATCAATCCTGGATTGGAAACGACTACGCAACACTCCCGGACCCCAACCAAGTAACATGAACAATGAACATCTGTGATGGGTTAGCGTTACCGATCCCTTTTCCTGGAACCTCTCATCTGTATTACATTTATGACTGCATGCCGACAAAAAGCAAATTGCTATTCGCACGCTTCTTGTCCTCATGCAAGGCCTGGGTTGTTGTGTCTCAAAGCGTGGCCTTCTCCTCCTGCGCCGCCCTCCTCCTGTTCCATCACGTGTGCTGCTGCTGGGTTAGCATTACCGGTCCCTTTTCCTGGAACCTCTTATATGTATTACATTTATGACTGCATGCCGACAAAAAGCATGTTACCTGTGCAAAGAAAACAGACATTTCCCGCATTTAAAAGACAGTTTTCCCTTTGAAACTTTAAAATCGATTTTCTCAAAAACTATAAGCTCTTTTTGCTAATTTTTTTTCCTCTTGTACCCACTCCCAAGGTGCACATACCCTGTAAATTTGGGGTATGTAGCATGTAAGGAGGCTTTACAAAGCACGAAAGTTCGGGTCCCCATTGACTTCCATTATGTTTGGAGTTCAGCTCGAACACCCGAACATCGCGGCCATGTTCGGCCTGTTCGGCCCGAACCCGAACATCTAGATGTTCGCCCAACACTACAGTTAGAGACCAGCATTCTGAAAAGCCTGCCACATTTCCAGCCTGAGGCTACCTGTTGGTTAAACATGTCTACTCCCTGATGGCATCATTGGAAGAACTGTCATCATGTCAACAATATTTTACTTGTATAGCTATATCACGGCATTATTACAGCTACATTTGTAGACTAGGGACCTGCATTTGTACATTCATATATTAGATATATTCATATAAAACTAGCGATGAGCACAAATTTCTCATAATCATAATTTTGCTTTGTAATTTGCAATTATGATGCAAAATTGTAATTCCTGGGAAAAAAAGATCTTAATTTCATTTGTCAATGTAACCAGAAGCTTATCAATTTCACTCAATGTTCACATATTTTTTTGCCGACTATAGAGGTTAATAGCGAAACCCCCATGCATGTTAACATCGCCAAATTTGCTACATATGTCAAAGGCAACAGTGGGAATAAGGCAAAAATGTAATTGTTTAAAAAGAGTAGTTTTTGATCGATTAAATTTAAAAAGAAAAATAGATTTCACTTTCAGTGCTCAGAATTCACAGCCCACTACAAGATCGAAACAGAAGAGCACTTTCAGATCAAAGCAAACACATGTGGTTCAAATCCTGTGATTTTTAAAAAGAATTGGACACGCCCCTTCCTGTCTAACTAAGCTGCTCCCATTGGTATTGCCTCATCTTCTCCAAGCAGGTGATATCGGCGACAGAATTATTGAGCACTGGTCTTCAACTACACTAGTATACGTAGCTCTACTTGTTGGAGCCATAAAACGAGAGGCCAGAGCACCATGTGTGAAAATCAAAAGTGTTTCCTGCTGATAACATCATTTTTTTGGGGTTTATCTCTATACAGCACTTTTTTTTAACATTATTTTCGCATGCACCAATCTCATTAGCTCACACTGATCACAGGGTCAGGAGCCAATTAAATCGGCTCCTGACCGGCTCACAGTGCTCTGCCATTACCCTGACGGCAGGGCTAGTGGGAAGCGGCGATGGGTGAGCAGCGTGATCGCAGTAGCGGCTATTCCATGCGGCGTGACTTCGGCGACCCCGGTGTTTGGTGCCAGCAGTCTCTGGTCCTTAAGGTAATAGTACTGAAGTGGTTAAGCAGTGTATATTTCCATAATATAATCATAAAGTTTTCATCAGTTTGAAACTATTAGTATCTCACTGACCATGTCTGCTTTGCCCTACAGCCTTGAGACAAAGTGCTGCCTCTTCTCAACGCTTAAAAAAGTGAGGACTACCCCTAGTACATACCTCCTAGCTTTCTGCCCCCAAACTTTCCAGCCTATGATGACCTCCAAACATTCCCACAAGGGGTAGTGAAATGAACGAGGGTTAAAATTAAATGCTTGAAGTCCTCTACCACATCATTATTACAGACCAGGGAATGTGCAATGGCCAACAGATAACTAAACTGCGTTTACAAATATACACATTCTCTTTTTTCTATAAAAATGTACCAAATCCCAAATTTCAGCAGACAGCTGTGGAATAACCTTGTGTTGAGGGTTTAGATAGCCTTAAAGTAGAACTATAGAGAAATATCCCGTTTCCATGTATCCCCTGAGTTTTCTGAATGAATAGGATATAATGCATTCAGTCCCGCTGTATTCTATGCTGGGGGGACTTGTGATTTTTACATAGATGATGACATTACATTGGGACAAAAAGCAACTTTGATAACTGTATAGGATATAAAAAGTGGGAAAACAACGTTACTGCCCCAAATATGGATTTTTTATTTTATTTAGAGGAGTAGAGGTGGAATAACATTAAGAGAAAGGTCAAAACATTTTAAGGTATAAAAAATAAAAAAAATAAAAAAATTCTTAGCAAATATGCATCTGCACTTTCCAAAAACTCTACAGAAATAACATTTACTAAAACATCAATAAACATGATTCACAGGATTTTATTTGGGTGTCCGAAGATCGCTTGTTTTCAAGTAGTTTGCTGGAGTATCCACAGCGGTGAAAGGTTTTACTGTGTCATAAACATCTGTATCCTAATAACTTTCCAATCCCTTTACTGCGGCCAGAGATGAGCAACTTCAAAGAGATTTCTGCAGAAGATGATGCTATATATCGGATTGCTCACCGTCCAGAACCAAAATCAATGTGTGCTTGCTTGTGTGTAATAAGAACGCCGGCTACTGCAGGAGATGCTCTGTTCTTATATAAAATTGCCCTCAGCTACAACAGACAACTTCAGGCATTTATTAAAGCCATCCAGCTTGCCCGCAGCCTCCTTCTTATTGGCCAAGGTATTGTCTAATGGATTTCCTTCAAATCTATTCTTTTTCTTATATCTGCATATTTAGTGGTAGAGATGAAAAGAAGAAACCCACATTCTTGTATCTCTGTGGCAAACATGACCAACTTGGGAGAAGTGATTTTTTTTTTAAATATATATATATATATATATATATATATATATATATATATATATATAGATAGATATAGATTATGGTGCAAGATGCCCTCTTGTAAAAGGTAGACCTCAAAGGAGAAATACTCCCTAACAGTCCTCAGAATGTTTAGCTTTGATTGGCCATGACTACTTAACCTTCCTGGCATGGTCCCCTGCACCCGCACAAGCATGCCCCCCTGCACCCGCTGCACCCGTACAAGCATGCCCCCCTTCACCCGCTGCACCCGTACAAGCATGCCCCCCTGCACCCGCTGCACCTGCACAAGCATGGCCCCAATTGTGTATGATTTGCACATCATGCACAAACAAAACCAGCACTACAGTCCCTTTTAAAATGCAGAAACGTTGCAAAAGGCACAAAAAACAAGCAAACCACAAGTCAAATCTGATGCCATTGAAAAACATCACATGTGAGGGAAATGGAAAATCACAATCCCGAACTGTTAAAAGAGGGATTGACACCATAAAATAAAATTCTTATTACCCACCGCTCTGTGTTTATTATGTAGTCTACATCCTGACCCTGCACTGCAAACATTCCAATGTAATCAGAAATGTGTCTGCTATGTTGAATCTTATCTCAGTCACCTGGCTCCTTTCTGGTACATTGCCGGAAGAGGGAAGCTTAAAAAAAGCTTAGTTATCTCCCCTTCTTCCCCTCCCACATTTCTGCTTCTTGCTGATTGGTTGAGGGCTAGCACTGCGTAGCACAAAGCTGAGAAGGGAAATAGCGGCTAAATCATCTCACCCCTCTGCAGAAGCTGCTGAAATCGATCTATGTTCTGCTCACATGTGTTTATAAAGCAAGCTAGATCTGACAGTGCAGCTCTACATACACCATTTCAGGCAGAGGAGAAAAAAAGGGTAAGGGAGGAAATGACGTCAGGATTAACTTCCATCAGAGGCAGTAAAGATGGAAAATGCCTGGAACAGTTTTCTCTTTATTTACTACATAAAATTCACTCAAATCAAAAGGTGGACAGTACAATACATGTGTTATGTAAGTAGATCAAGTATTTATCTACTTATATATGTTTTTTTTTTTCCTGTGATAGGATGGCTGATCCTCCTGCTTTAAGAGGAGCTTTAATGAAAATAATGTAATCAATCAATAATGTAATCAATGAAATTGCTTTTTTTTTTTTTTTTTCTACTACAATATTCATTTATAAAATATTTAGTTGGTGTTTTCCCATTGTAAAACTTTTTCTCTCCCTGATTTAGTTTCTAAAATGTATTACAGGCGGCAACATCTTTAGTATTGGCAGGTGATCTCTGCCGAATGTCTGATTATTGAGAGTTTCAAAATATACCTAATCTCCCAGAATGCTCTGGGGAGAGAAAGGATTCTGCATAGCTAATTAGCCCAGACTAAGCATCACTGGGAGGGCGGAGCTACACACCAATGGGGCAGCACGGTGGGATAGTGGGTAGCACTCTCGCCTTGCAGCGCTGGGTCCCTGGTTTGAATGCCAGCCAGGGCACTATCTGCAAGGAGTTTGTATGTTCCCCCGTGTCTGCGCGGGTTTCCTCCAAGTACTCCGGTTTCCTTCCACATCCCAAAAACATACTGATAAGTTAATTTGCTCCCCCTAAATTGGCCCTAGTCCACGATACATACACGACATGGTACACAACATAGACATATAACTATGGTAGGGATAAGATTGTGAGCTCCTCTGCGAGACAGTTCGGTGACAAGACAATATACTCTGTACAGTGATGCGTAAGATGTCTGCGCTATATAAATACTAAATAATAATAATAATATGTACAGCATTATACTGTATATCTATAGGCAGTTTTCTGATGCTGAAAATTACTGTAAAAATAAGTATCCTGAATAAAGGTACCCATACACTGATAGATTTGCAGCAGATTCGAGCATCAGATAGATTTCCGTCAGATGACTGTCAAGTCCAATCTGACAGGAATCTATCTGATGTGTGTCACACACTAGGAACAGATTTCCAACAGATTTCAGAATGAAATCTATTGGAAATCGATCTAAATGCATTATTGGACCATTAGATCCAATGCAACTCTATGAGCCATCGATCTGCTGCCAGCACCAGATCAACCTAGATCTTCCATCCTGTCAGATAGATCAAATCAATCAAAATCGATCAAAATTGGTCGCAAATCAATCGAATGGGGAATTTGATAGAATCTTTTTCTGATCGATCGATCGATGGCTGAAATCCACCAGTGTATGGGCCCCTTAACTTACTGTATGCTACTATACATGTCATTACAGGTCCTCTTTGCATGTGAAAGGGGTCTGAAACTCTAACAGCTGCCCTGTGTGAACTGCTAGGCCATGTTAGTCACACATCTAGGCAAAGGGCCGCGCAGGAGATATCCTGACACTCCCGGCAGATAATGCCTACCTGTGCACGAGAGACACCCATCTGCTGCATATACCGGCATTCAGCACTTTCCCTCATAAGCAGCATAATGAGGAGAATCCTTAATCAGCACTACAGCCCTCTGCTGCAGCTTCACTTTCTGGAATAATTAATGAATACTAATGAAATGTTAAAATTACTTTTATTGAAAAATGATTATAGTAAGTTGCTGATTGATTAAAACTGTGAAAGTCAGCTATCAGCAAAATTGTGGCAAAATGTAAAGCTGGGCTCCGGTGTCTGCAGTATAGCAGCGGTGTGCGGCTGTTGCCTCCACATCGCGGTAATCAGGTTTGTCTAATAAGCCCACAATGTCAGCAAATCTGTAATAAGAATGGCGTTACTTATACACAGCTATGCCGGGCAGACCTTCCAAAGTCTAGAGTCAAGCAATGTAAGTACTCACAAACAGGGGAAGCCCACTCTACAACGGAAGAGCTGAGCTGTCACCAGGAGGGGAGACCACTTTAGGAGGGGAGAGCTGAGCTATCACCAGGAGGGGAGACCACTCTAGGAGGGGAGAGCTGAGCTATCACCAGGAGGGGAGACCACTCTAGGAGGGGAGAGCTGAGCTATCACCAGGAGGGGAGACCACTCTATGAGGGGAGAGCACTCTATGAGGGGAGAGCTGAGCTATCACCAGGAGGGGAGACCACTCTAGGAGGGAAAAGCACAGCTATCACCGGGAGGGGAGACCACTCTACGAGAGGAGAGCTGAGCTATCACCAGGAGGGGAGACCACTCTATGAGGGGAGAGCTGAGCTATCACCAGGAGGGGAGACCACTCTAGGAGGAGAGAGCTGAGCTATCACCGGGAGGGGAGACCACTCTAGGAGGGGAGAGCTGAGCTATCACCAGGAGGGGAGACCATTCTACAAGGTAAGAGCCGAGCTATCACCAGGAGGGGAGACCACTCTACGAGGGAAGAGCTGAGCTATCACCAGGAGGGGAGACCACTCTACAAGGGAAGAGCTGAGCTATCACCAGGAGGGGAGACCACTCTACAAGGGAAGAGCTGAGCTGTCACCAGGAAGGGAGACCACTCTACAAGGGAAGAGCTGAGCTATCACCAGGAGGGGAGACCACTCTACAAGGGACGAGCTGAGCTATCACCTGGAGGGGAGACTACTCTAGGAGGGGAAAGCTGAGCTGTCACCTGGAGGGGAGACCACTCTAGGAGGGGAGAGCTGAGCTATCACCAGGAGGGGAGACCACTCTACGAGGGAAGAGCTGAGCTATCACCAGGAGGGGAGACCACTCTACAAGGGAAGAGCTGAGCTATCACCAGGAGGGGAGACTACTCTAGAAGGGGAGAGCTGAGCTATCACCAGGAGGGGAGACCACTCTAGGAGGGAAGAGCTGAGCTATCACCAGGAGGGGAGAACACTCTAGGAGGGGAGAGCTGAGCTATCACCAGGAGGGGAGACCACTCTAGGAGGGGAGAGCTGAGCTATCACCGGGAGGGGAGACCACTCTAGGAGGGGAGAGCTGAGCTATCACCAGGAGGGGAGACCACTCTAGGAGGGGAGAGCTGAGCTATCACCGGGAGGGGAGACCACTCTAGGAGGGGAGAGCTGAGCTATCACCGGGAGGGGAGACCACTCTAGGAGGGGAGAGCTGAGCTATCACCAGGAGGGGAGACCACTCTATGAGGGAAGAGCTGAGCTGTCACCTGGAGGGGAGACCACTCTACGAGGGAAGAGCTGAGCTGTCACCTGGAGGGGAGACCACTTTAGGAGGAGAGAGCTGAGCTATCACCGGGAGGGGAGACCACCGGGAGGGGAGACCACTCTAGGAGGGAAGTCAATCCAATCCAAGTCAAGAAGTCAAAACGTTATCAGATTTCTATCTTTAGACAGATGAGTGTTTTGCTTCTGTTTACCTTGCAGGACCTAAGGCTGACTTTGACTTCCTATTTGCTTGCCTCATTGGCATAAATAACAGCTCTAGTTAAAAAAAAAACTTGCTCTACAGGAAAACAGAAAGGGTTTTGGACAATTTTTTGTAAGACTAGTACAATACGTACCAATGTTTATCTCATCATGTTACATCTCAGTTCAGGTATCCTTTAAGGCTATATGCAGATCCAAAACAAAAAATCTCTTGGAAGTAAAGTTTTTTGTAAAGTCTATGCCATGGTAAGCATTGCAAAAGAGAACTGCTGATTTTTTTAAAATGATTAACAGGCGTTGTGCGCAATGACTGAGCTACGCAATCTGCTCCGGGCCTCCTGTGCACGGAACATTCATGGCTGTGGGTTGGGGAGGCTCCACAAGCTCTGTCAGTATATAACAAGTCACATAAATAGAATCTATAACATTCTCACATTGCTTCCCCCTCGAAGTATATAGATAGGTTACAGAAGAACTGCCGCATTCTGCTAATTGGTGTCACACAGGGGTAGCATTCACTCTCAGAAAATACTCCAATGTGTAAAATCCATTTACTGCTATTATCTTACAGGGACATGATAGAGACAACCGCTAGCCATGAATTCACAAGCAAAATGCACATGTTTATGAATGACCACAGCCAGTGGTATCAGCAAAAAAAGAAAGCAAAAACAAGGAAGGCAAAAAAAAGAAAAACGAAACAAAAACCACACTTAAAGCGGAATATAACCCTGCATTTCAACTTTGCTCTAAAACATTATTTACAGTATATTATATGCAACCAGCATTTTTTTTTTTACTAGACCAGCATTGGAAGGGTTACACAGGGCTTTAAAGTTCCTGGAGATTTCTGCAGACGCATCCGAAGCTGACAGATACATTTTGTTTACATAAATGTATCTAAGTGTTGAATGTGACTCACTCTCTCTCACTGAGAAGGAGCTGAAGGACAGCCAAAGAGTGTGTAACATTTATCAATAGATACATTCAACTAAATAGAATGTATCTATCTGAACTTCTGCATATCTCTCCACAGAACTTTAAACCTCTGTGTTTAACCCTTCCAATGCTGGTCTAGTAAAAAAAAAAAATGCTTTTTGCATATAATATGCTGTTAATAATATTTTAGAGCAAAGTTGAAATGCAGGGTTATATTCCGCTTTAAAGTGAAGTAAAAAATGTTCATTGAAAATTGGCAATAACATTTATTTCCATCTAGAGATTGTGTATCCTTTATCAGCCAAACCAATTCTGACCTTACCGATATGTTTCTGTTCACTAAGCAATATCTTTATTACACCTTATGCTGAGTGTGCCTTTCATTTAGACGCGGTACAGGTGATCTTTATTATTGGTCCAGCGGTTTGGCCATTTGATACTAGTACTGGTGATACTTTTATAATTTCTACATTGTCCTTCAGACTCTCTATAAAGATGTCCCACATTTGATGCCTAAATCTAACCGTTTTGCTTAATCTTAGCCCCTCCCTAATGCCTAAGTCTAAGCCTCCCTTTAATGATATGCCTTTCCTGATGCCTAGCCTAGCCTTCTCCACCTTAACATTAACCTCTTTCTGACACTTATTTCTAAGCTCCTCCCTTAATAACCTCTTTCTGACACCTATCTCTAAGCTCCTCCCATAATGTTGACCTCTTTCTTAAGGTGGCCACACACGATACAATAAAATGATCCGATTTTACAGTAATTCGATAAAAACGATCGGATCTCCCGAAAAAATCGAAAGCTTTTTTTTTCATTCGACTGAAAAATCCGATCGGATTTCCCGTTTTCTTCGATTTTAATCGATCCGGACTGCCAGATATTTTTCTTCAATCTTTCTAAAGATTGTATGGTGTGTGTTGGATTGTCAATTTATTAATATACACACCCTAGCAATTTTGTTAGAGTTTCCAATCATTTTTATCATAATTGGGGAAACATTGAACATACGTGTGTGGTACATTGGTCATATTTTTGAAATGTTACAATCAGTCAGAAAAATTAATTGCAATTCTTAAATTTAACAGATATTTAAAAAATGGTATGGTGTGTGGCTACCTTATAGGTGGCCACAAACGATACAATAAAATGATCCAATTTTACAGTAATTCGATAAAAATGATCGTATCTCTCGAAAAAAGTCGAAAGCTTTTTTTTTCATTCGACTGAAAAATCAGATCGGATTTCCCGTTTTTTTTTTTCGACTTAAATCGATCCGGAATGCCAGATATTTCTCTTCAATTTCTACTAAAGATTGTATGGTGTGTGTTGGATTGTTAATTTATTAATATACACACCCTAGCAATTTTCTCTGAGTTTCCAATCATTTTTATTCAAAATTGAGGAAAAAATTTAACATAGGTGTGTGGTACATTGGTCATATTTTTGAAATGTTACAATCAGTCAGAAAAATGTATTGCAATTCTTAAATTGAACAGATATTTATAAAATTGTATGGTGTGTGGCCACCGTTACACCTATCTCTAAGCTCCTCCCTTAACGGTAACCTCTTTCTGACACCTATCTCTAAGCTCCTCCCTTGACGTTAACCTCTTTCTGACACCTATCTCTAAGCTCCTCCCTTAACATTAACCTCTTTCTGACACCTATCTCTAAGCTCCTCCCTTAACAATAACCTCTTTCTGACACCTATCTCTAAGCTCCTCCCTTAACATTAACCTCTTTCTGACACTTATCTCTAAGCTCCTCCCTTAACAATAACCCCTTTCTTACACCTATCTCTAAGCTCCTCCCTTAATGATAACCCCTTTCTGACACGTAATCCTAATCCTTAGCATTAACCTCTGATATCTAACCTTAACCTCGTAGCCTTAAATGATAAAATGAATCTCCTCTTACCCTATCGCCAACACGTAAGGTAGCCATACAGGGACCCCTGGCCTCCTTCACTGTCCACTGTCACCACGAGTGCCAGGTGCATTTGAAGTGACTACAGGCCACGTAGGTGCCACGTGGTACAGGCGTCGTGGTGACAACGAGCACCGGAGGAGGCAAAGGTGACCGATAGGTGAGACGGTAGCAACAAGAAATTTATTATGCATATAAAACATACATAGTACATTGGGTGGTTCCAAACCTCTTCATCAGGTGAAGAATGAAGACAGAGGAGGAGCTTCTAGCTCGCCGGCGCCTTGCTGTATCCGCCCACTCAGAATTATAACAAGATGGGAGGGGCATGTAGTGTAACTGTGTACACTATACAACAGAAACAGGGACCACCAGCTCAAAATTCCGGAAAAGTACCATCTCTAAACAGAATGAAAGAATGATGCTTTAAACTACTTATACAGAAGCATTTAATTATCCATACATGCATTTGGATGGATGCCTGGTGTTCCGCTTGTAAGCCATCTGCGCACTTATCAAGTGCCTGAATTAACTAGCTACTTATTCCAAGAGTGTAACGCAGCAGGCCTCATGCTTTGTACATATATATATATATATATATATATATATATATATATATATATATATATATATATACTTCTGCCTAGACCTCAATCATCTGCAGGATGAGATGTGATAAAACGTGCGGGTACAATTTAGCTGAAGTAACACGAGCGTCGTACGTATCGCCCTGCGGAGACTTTGTCGGTGTCACTCACACTGAAATATGTTGCCTCTTTGCAGCAAGCAGCCAATGTCACCCGTATATTGACAGAGAATTACATTTCTGCTAAAAGATCTTTATAAACTTGCCAGCAGGCTGAAGAGGTATCATTCCTCCCTAATATCTGTGTCAGTCAAAGATTTGTCGTGAATTTGTGGAATCATTCGGAGAATGGCTTCTTATTTATTGACAGAGGCTCCGCAGACAACCACAGGCCAGCCACAGTCAGACAGACAGGAGAGACATTCATGAGACATTTTCAGGAAGTCCCTCCCAGATGAGAGGAAACGGTTTCTACGGTTTGAGTTTAGGATATGCAAATAGGGCCAGCTTCGTCAAATAATCTTATAAGTTGTTAAAGCAAATATTTATTTAAAAAGGAACTGTAGTCAAAATAACATAAATAAAATTGCTTATTTCTCTACAATATTCTTTATAATTTATTTAGTCAGTGTTTGCTCAATTTCATATCTTTCCTCTCCATGACTTATATTGTGAAATTTATCACAGGTAGCGAGTCTAGCGACATCTTTAGTACTGGCAAGCACAGGTGCCGACATAATTAGTACTGGCAAGCACAGGTGCCGACATATTTAGTACTGGCAAGCACAGGTGCCGACATAATTAGTACTGGCAAGCAGGGCTGGCCTTAGGTTTCACAATGCCCTGAGCTAAACTAGACTGTGGTGCCCCTCCCAGATTTCGACCACCCCTGCAGACAAAGATGGCAGCGCTGCTACAGAGGTCACTGTGTGTCTTGGTAGTGGCAGGTGTTAGGTAGCCAGGTAAGCCCCTAGATATTTGTTTTCCTATTAATAATAATCCAAACATTTGGGTAGTGCTTTTCTCCTGTTGAACTTAAAGCACTTAAGAGCTGCAGCCACTAAGGACTGGCTAAGGGGACCAGCCTGCAGTGTTGGGCAGTCTTGCCCTAGGACTCCTTACTGTATAGGTACTGATCCTAGCCAGGATTCCAACCCTGGTCTCCCATGTCAAAGGCAGATCCCTTAACCAGTGCACTATCCAGCCACTATTAGCTGAAAAGTAAGATGTGCCCAAAGAGGATTAGGGAGACAGGTGTTCCCTGAGTATTAGTTAGCCCCTCCCACTATAGTTAGCCAGCTGTTCCTGCACAACTATTAAACTCCCCAGTATTTTCAGATGTGCTGCCAGTACCCCAGTGTTAGGTAGCTCCCTCAGTACAGATAGCACATGTGCCCCCTCTCAGTTTAGATAGTCAGATGTGCCACCCTCAGCATTAGGGGGTGTCCTACCGGTGCCCCTGACTATGTAGTGTCCAGGTCAAAGGCCTGCCATGCTGCCAGGTGGTCTCTGCAGAATGTTCATTTACTGAGAGTTCTAAAGCCAGTAGAACAGATCTCTGGTGGGGAGGGAGATAAACAGCCTAGGCTGTGACATCACTAGGAGGGTGGGGCTACATACTATATCTTATATAGCCCCTATGGCTATATAAGATATTGCGATAGGAAGTGTTTCTGATGCTAAAACCAGGATATTAAATGTAAAAGTAGATATCCTGAATAATTAACTACATTTTACTTTATGTCGTGAAGTTATGTCTGGACTTAAAATGCTGAAAAAGTCCAAGATTTAATACAACCCGTGGACTGGGAAAAGCTTCTCCTAAAGATGCGCACAGACCGATAAGATAGTTCTGTTATCTCAGCTTCAGCAGAAGGGCCGTTCTTGTACACTGAGAACTCTGCCGGGTTATTCTTGAATGAGATGCTGTAGATCAATTAGATATATTGTTGTGCCTTCCGCTAAAATGTTCATTGGGAAAGTCTCACTAAAATCTCATCCATGTAAAGCGTAAGAACAGTTTATTAGTTGTTTTCTACCTCTTTTTGCCACCCTATTGCATAAGGCAAACACCCTGAAATCCCACCTACGAGACATTAGCTGAGCTTACAAAACTTCTGTGTGGGAGTGTGCTATTGTCCTCTCTTTCATTGTTCTGGTTTCTGTAAGTTACACTGACTTACTGCAGGCACAGCATAGGCTGAGACGAGGCAGAGGAAGGTACGGAAGAAACAAAGAACAGAGGTAAAACTAGCAGGGGATTCCTCTGACCTAATCCTTTCAACAGGAGAGAGGGCAGAAACTGCTGTCACCCAGTGGAGAGCGAAAGTGCCAGTATTCTTTCACATTAATTTTGACAAAAATAATGTTAAATTAGATTTTAGAGCGAAAATGCCATTGACAATTTATTTTGTTACTTTTTTATATTATTTATTAGTTTTTCACATTTTCCGTGAAGAATATTGATTTTTCACAGTAAAAATGTTACAATGGAAATATTTATTTTCTGCATTGCCACATTTTCCTATGTTTTTTGCAGTAAAATTATCATTTTTTTGCATTTTTACAGTACAAATATTGACTTTTTTTCGTGTTTTTTTTTTATGAAAATTTCTTGAAATCGTAAATAGCATTTTCGATGCGAAAATGACTTTGGCAAAAGTTTGCTAGCACCACTGCTTTCCCCGAAGAGGAGAGAGGACACTCATAGAAGCAAACTGAGGGTCAGAATATAAAAAAACTCCTTGCTGTATTTACCCTGGCTACATAGAAAGCCATGTTGTTGTATTTTTGCCACCAGAGATGCCATTTTTTACTTTATGGTTTTGATATTTTTGATTCATGTTTTGTATCACCCACTTTGCTTCCTGTTGTGTATCTAAGGTGGACCGTCCATCTCAAACAAGGAGAAGCTAAAATATCTCAGCATTACCAACAACATTACCGGGAGAACACAGATTACCATCTGTACTGTAAGTGCATTCTCTATTGACCTCCTGTAATGCACATAAATTAGGCCGTGTCTTTGAAGAGGACAATCACGGATTTCAGTGTTTTAAAACAAGAAATGTATTGATTTGTTTTGGCCATTTCAGATTTTTTGGAGTGAAACAAATTAGAAAACCATGTAATACCATGACAAATAGTAATAAGAAAATAAGTCATTATGGCCTGATTTACGAAGGCATCCCCAGAGACCTTCCAACATCTTCAGAGGGGATTTCATAAGTGGTCCAGCAATCCTGGACTGGAATGACTGAAGTGGGAGGAGATTGCTCTCCTGCATCACAAAGAACTAAGTCTAAATGGACTAAGAAACTCAGGTTGCCCGGCCTTTAAACGGGAAAAAAATTGGTTAATTCACAAGTTTTTTGTCCATCCAGATGTTTCAATATGTTTGTATCCATCATTGGTGTAGGAACCTCCAAAGAAGCTTGGCTGTCACAGCTCCGGGGATTGCACTCATAACCACAGATATGTGGCACAAACCAGGACAAAGAGCCTTGCTGTTAAGAGTTATGTAGATCTGTGGGTTCTGGTAGCAAAGTTTACCTTCGGCTCCCCTTGTATCACAGGTGCTGCTACTTGTATAGAACACAGTGCTGGATATGGAGACAGAAAGGAGAAAAAGCGCACACCGTGATACTAGTAGGTGAGGGCTCTAGGCCCTATAGAATAGGTCTCACCTGGTTGTCGAGGCTGGAGAAACCTATATAGGTTTGCCAGCTATCACGTTTGTGTCCCTTTTATGCCGGGGACCTGGCTTGCACTAATAGCCTCACGGTCTTGGATGGTGATCCAGTCGGGATTCCATGGTGGTTATTTGGAACACGCTGCGGTGGGCATGTAAACTTTTGTCTGTGCTTGGCCGGTATGAGCCTGATTCCCCGGCTATGAGTGTAGTAAGGAGATAAAAACAGCTAGCAAAGCAAGGCGGTGTTAGCCGCAGTGATATGCAAAGGCTGTTTTTGAACTCTTTATTGGACGCGTCTCCCAGGGGAGCACCCCTGCTTTATCAAGCAAACCTATATAGGTTTCTCCAGCCTCGACAACCAGGTGAGACCTTTTCTATAGGGCCTAGAGCCCTCAGCTATTAGTATCACAATGTGTGTTTTTTCTCCTTTCTGTCTCCATTTCAGTTAAGAGTACATAAATACAATCTAAAGGGTTTGATAATTGGCCATTAGTTAATAATATTGAATTCAGCGCACTGGAGGCCAAACACTACAGTGAAGTTTGAACAGGACACATAAGACTTTAATAACTACATTTGAAAAAACTTCTTTAGAGTGGAGTTTTACATGGTTGCCGGCTGTTTTTTCTTAACTGTAGTTCAGAAAGTGGAGGTAGCTGACCTGGTGATTCTGTCCAGCAGCGGTGCCAAGAACATTCATCTGGTTGCTAGCCTTAAAATAGCTACAAGACTTGCAGTTATTCACGATCACGATATGAGTTATTCAGTCATTCATCTCTCATTCGTGAGTTCTGTAATGGAAGTGGATTTGATTTGCAGAAGAAGTCAAGTTAGCAAGTTCCTTTCCTCACAGAGGTAGAAAAAAAAATCATCTGATAGTCCATTGTAATATTCTGAAGCTCACACAGTCAAAGGCTAAAAGTTGGAACTTTGCAAAGTCATGCACATTGTTAAATTGGTGGCGTACAGAATCAGGAATATAATGACCGTTGCTTTTGTATAATTTTAGCAGCGAGAAATGTTTTATCCTATTACCAACATTGGTAGTTTCCAATAGGAAGTTTTCCTGCAGATTCAGACCCCAATTTTTCATGTCTCTGTCAAGCTGACACTCATAATGGAAGCGGCCAGCTCTGTCTACCGCCGCCTGCCAACAATTTCATTTGTGCAAGGCCTGTACAATTGGCTCGGTGTCAGGATAATAAAAATATCATTTCCAACTAACTCTGAACTATTATTCTTTCTTGTCAATTTAATTTTTACTCCTTGAAATAAATGTATCATTTCCGCTTAATTTGTTTGCCAGAAGAATACAGTTTTGCATATATATTCTTTTATGGGAGAAAGCTAAATCAAATAAGTTGGCAAGAAAAGATTTGTAAATTAATGCTAAAAAATTATATCCACTGGCTTTTGCTAACAAAAATACTGAATAACAAAAAGTAGAGGGCTTAATCCAATTCTCCACTGTGACCAATCAGAGGGTGAGTTATCAGAGGTGGCATTTTGTGCTTAATGGTGCTCAGGAGAAATGAGATCTCAGGCAGCTTGGAGCGCATATGGAGGGTGGCCAGCAAGATCTTGTACAAGGTAGACCTCATATGGTATTTGGCCAATGAGATCTGGTTGGCGTGACCACAGAAGGTGGTCAATGACATCTTGTACTGGATGGAGCAGATATGGTAGGTGATCAATGAGATCTTGAGCTGAATGTTGTGTGTAGAAGGTGGCTAATGAGATCTGGTCCTGCAAGGATCTCCTATGGTGAGCAAACAATGAAATCTTGTGTTGGTCTGGATCTCATCTCCCACCTGACAATGCAACACCATGCTCAAAAGTTGGAGAATCTACAGGAAAACCATAATGCATTTTCTACTGGAATTAAAGATGTTATTGGTATTTAATATTATCTTAATATTACCTAAAATTTCAAGCTGGCTCACCAACTAATTCTCTGTGAATTAGACTAGCACAATCTCTTCAGTGACAACTCCGGAAGGAACAAAATGATCTGGTACTGAGAAGAAGAAATTGCTTATCATTAACACAGCTGGGGGAGGCACAACAAACTCATTTAAACTTACAGCAAAGAACAGAGCCTTACAAGAGCAGAAAAAGGCTGCCTTCAGTGATCTTTCAAAGCAAATTACAAGCAAGAAAAAAGTTACTTTAAAATAAATTGCCAGAACTGATATAATGCACAAATATCGTTAGCACTCTGCAATGCTAGAGTCCTGGGCTAAGTACACATTTTTACTTCCACTTCCCACAATGATCTTTAGAGTTTTCTTCAGGTTGCAGTTTGGGAACAAGTCAAGCAGCACGTACTGCTCAATGGAGAGGGGGGGGGGGGGGACACAAGCAGCAATGGGCAATAGTGGACAGTGGTCTGACCGCATGGATTACTACTATGGATTCTAGTGACATCAAGGGACACTTTTACAATCTATAGAATTCCAACCAAAATGATTAGAACATTTTTTTTGGCTGAGCAAAGTCTAAAGGGCAAAAGGAAATTTAAGGTTTGCATCTCGGTCAAAATCACTATCTACATGGAATATCTCCACCAATCAATTACAATATTAAAATCACTGATAGTAAAGTATGTAGGTAGAAAAAAAAAACCAAAGTCTTGTAAAAGTAATACCTTTTAATGGCTAACTGATAAAGTTTAACTATGCAAGCTTTCTGGTAAATGATAATGATGATAGTAAAGTAAAAACAGTGATATACAGTAAGTGGCAAGAGTAAGATACACAGAGCTGCAAGTGAAAAGTCAGTTATTGAGGGAGATGTATTGGAAGCAGGAAAATGGACCAGATATTGTCATCTCAGTGGCTTTGACGAAGGGTTACATTGTTATGGCTGGAAAAGGAATTCAAAGCATCTTTAAAATGGCAAATCTTAGGACTGCTTCACACTGCAATAGCTTTACAAGCACCAGTGATTTTAAAAGCTCTTGCTAGTGCAACGCTATGGGGGATTTTTATAAAATCACATCGCTTAAAGAGAACCAGAGACAAAGCACCCGCATGTATTTTACCATATATATCAGTGGGAACATTAGAGAAAATACTTACCCTGCTCTCTGTTTCATCCTTCACTGTTCAGCTTGTTTCTTATCAGCCCTGATAAAATTCCCAACTGAGCATTCAGTCTGGCTTTGCTCAGGAATATTTATAGCTCAGTCTGTGTTCTCTCATGTCTTTTCAAGTCGAAGCCTGCCCCCTGCTGGCTCTGCTCAGGAATCAGTATAGCTGAGTCATTATAGCAAAGCCAGACTGAATGCTCAGTCGGGGATTTTATCAGGGCTGATAAGAAGCAGGTTGAGCAGTGAAGAATGAAACAGAAAGCATGGTAGGTGTTTTCTCTAATGTTCCCACTGATATATATGGTAAATTACATGAGGGTGCTTCGTCTCTGGTTCACTTTAAGTGAGAACACACACATAGCATTACATTAGCCATGGCTTTTAAAATCACAAGTGCGTAGAAAAAGCTCTTGCAGTGTGAACCAGCCCTTAGAGACAGTGGCCCATAGGTCATTCACTTTTTCTCCGGAGTTTTCTTCTAGGTGATATTTTTACATCTTGTCATAAAACACCTTTTAAAACCCCAGCAAGCAAGAAAATACTCAAAAGAATGTTGATAATCCTTTTTTTTCACCAAACTTTAAGTCATTTTTCAAATGCAAAAAGTTATTTTAAAGAGGATATGAAAATTACCTCCTGAGAGATAAGTTAGGAGAAAAAGTGAATTGCACAAGGGCCAGTGTGTTTGAGAATATGTTTAGTAAAAAGCACATTTTGGCCAGAGGATGAAAGGGAATGGCTTAATGGCTTTGAAGGAGCATGTAAAGATTTTAAAGATTGGAGAGTGACAAATGTGTTTTGGAAGGGGATTCCAGAGGAGAGGTAAGGCCCATGAGAAATCAAGTTCAGTACAGATTAAATATACACTTAAAGAAAATCTGTGCTCTAAAAGTCTTACAATAAAAAGCATGCCATTCTATTTATTATAGAAATAGAAAGAAGCAAAAAGGTTGGTACTACAGCGGATTCACATGCACTATTCAACTTGAAAGACATGCAGTATGCACAGGAGGACTACAAGTACACCTCTTCTCTGGAACCTCTTCAGCGTGCTCAAGCAGAGTAATCAAGCAGCAAGCAAATGAAGACAGCAGGAAAGCTGGCACTGCTGTAAATGTTCAATTTATTCATAAAGTGCAAACGTGCAGCCTCCGTAGAAGCGCTGTGTAGCGCGAAACGGCTGTCAGGCATCCTGTGCCCAGCACCCACCACCACCCACGCCTCCTCTCAGAAGGGTATGTGCTTTACTTAATGCAATTTTGTAAGATGTTGCATGTTTGCACTTTATGAATACATTGAACATTCGCAGCAGTGCCAGCTTTCCTGCTTCATTCATTTGCTTGATTCTATTCATTATGTTCTCCTGGGCCCCTCTGTGCTGTTTCTGCCACTCCCTGCTGCAATCCTGGCTTGTAATTGCCAGTTTTAGGCAGTGTTTACAAACAAAAAACATGGCTGCTAACTAGCTTGTGATAGGCTGAGAGGAGCTTAGTCTGTGACTCATACAGAGCCTGCAGGGGGCCTGGAGAGGGTGTGTATAGCTTCTATCCTATCACAAGCAGACCTGCACATTCCAGCCTGAGTGCCTGAGCCCGACAAAGCCGTCAGAGGAAAGAAAATTACATCATATAACAGAGATAATACAGCCACTGTACAACTAGGAAAGGCTGCAGTATTCCAGACCACATTAGAACAGGTATAGAAACTTATAGGATAGAAGAAATAAGGCTGAAAATGTTGTTACATGAGATGAGAGCCACCAGATCATATAAATATCCCTCTACTTGCTTAAAAAACACAGGAGAGTAGTAGACGAAACACAACAAAATACGGTGGCCTTTTCGAGGAAAGGAAGGGGCTAATGTGAAGAACATCTTCTACATGAGAAGACAATTGCTAAACAAAAGTAGCATGTAAGTGGTAAGGTCATAGACTGTATAAGGTAATCATCTCCTACATGAGAGGAAAATACCTTAATAGTCTGACATGAATCATTAACTCCAAGCCAATCAATGATGGTGATAGCTCTCCAGTAACTGCCAAGTGTCCAGGGATTCATGCTGGTCAATATTCAAGTAGCAATGACACCCAAAGGCTCTCATAAATTTCCAGAGCCATTAAAACGGTAGTAGAAACCGTTACACCTTATGTACACGACGAGCAAACGAGAAACCGTTTAATTAATGGACAGTATGTAAATAGCCTTGGCTCCCACTTCCAAGTCTAGCTAAAAGGAATTCAAGGACGTTGCACAATGCATGAAGAGAAGGCTAACAATTCACTATTCCTATTAATCTGAAGCTAGCAAGACTCCCAGAATGCCGAGCAGTATTTAATTTGCCTGAGGTGTAGCTAAGCTAGACATAAGCTAGAAAAGATTTTTTATGCAATCTAGTAAAAGATCTATATCTTCAGGATACCAATTGTTTGTCAGGTTTACCATTTTGCAACACTTAATTTTAATAACAAGTCAGCAGAAATGTGTTATTAGTCAGTACCTTGTACTCATACTGTGCTGTGTGATCTGGTCTGCTTGTATTCCTGTCATATTGATGTAGGTCACCCCTAAATATTGTCTGTAACCTAAACTAATGTCCAGCGCTGCGTAATATGTTGGCGCTTTATAAATACAATAAATAAATAATAATAAAAATCAAAACATCCCCACTAGTCCCCTTGTCCCAATCAATGCTAGAACCTTTGCACCCATCAATCACTTGCCACTCCTGTCCTGCGTAATATGTTGGCCTTTTATAAATACAATAAATAATTAATAATAAATATATATATATTTCTCATTGATGTTTTGGAAAAACATCAAGTAGGCCCTAGCTATTACGGCAACTCTGGTGTGGAAAAAATTAAACTAAGAGGTATATGGAGGCTGCCATATTTATTTCCCTTTTAAACAATACCAGTTACCTAGCAGTTCTGCTGGTCTGTTTGGCTGCAGTAGTGTTTGAATCATACATGTGCATCAAGCATGCAGCTAATCCAGTCACACTTCAGTCAGAGCACCTGATCTGTTGCATGCTTGTTCAGGGGCTGTGGCTAAAAGTGTTAGAGGCAGAAGATCAGCAGGGCAGCCAGGCAACTGGTATTGCTAAAAAGGAAGTGCATATGTCAGCCTCCATATTCCCCACTGATCTGCTGCATGCTTGTTCAGGGGCTGTGGCTAAAAGTGTTAGAGGCAGAGTATCACCAGGACAGCCAGGCAACTGGTATTGTTTAAAAGGAAGTACATATGTCAGCCTCCATATTCCCCACAGTTCAGGTGTGCTTTAAATACTGTACTTACCTCAATAATGGGAAGTTCTTAAATGGTCTAGAGGTTTCTAAGATCATCCTACTGGTTCCAGCATACGGTCCCTCAGCGAGGTGGAAAGGGGTTTTCTGGTGCTGAGTGTGGTTGCGGACGAGTGTATATGGACTGGCAACATGCAGGGAAGGTTGTCCGCTTGTGACCAGTAGAATTAAGTTCTCATGCATGGAGGAAGTCCCCCGGGTCAGAATTCTACCCAGAGAGGATGGTCATAGCAATGACTCCAGCAGACATGACCTGTACTTCTCTCCATGCCTAGTCCACCGGATCAGAATTCTACCCAGAGAAGATGGTCATAGCAATGGGTCCAGCAAACATGACCTGTACTTCTCTCCATACCTAGTCCACCGGATCAGAATTCTGCCCAGAGAGGATGGGTACAGCACTGAGTCCAGCAAACATGACCTGTACTCCTCTCCATGCCTAGTCCACCGGATCAGAATTCTACCCAGAAAGGAAGAGCACAACACCGAGTCCAGCAGACATGACCTGTACTCCTCTCCATGCCTAGTCTGACGGATCAGAATTCTACCCATAGCGGATGGTCACAGCACCGAGTCCAGCAAACATGACCTGTACTCCTCTCCATGCCTAGTCCACCGGATCAGAATTCTACCCATAGCGGATGGTCACAGCACTGAGTCCAGCAAACATGACCTGTTCACCAGATCAGAATTCTACCCAGAGAAGATGGTCATAGCACTGAGTCCAGCAAACACGACCTGTAAACCTCTCCATGCCTAGTCCACCGGATCAGAATTCTACCCAGAGAGGATGGTCATACAGTCAGGAGTCCAGCAAACACGACCTGTACTCCTCTCCATGCCTCGTCCAGTGGATCAGAATTCTACCCCGAGATGATGAGCACAGCACCGAGTCCAGCAGACATGACCTGTACTCCTCTCCATGCCTAGTCCACCGGATCAGAATTCTACCCAGAGAAGATGGGCACAGCACTGAGTCTGGCAAACATGACCTGTACTCTCTCCATGCCTAGTCCACCGGATCAGAATTCTACCCAGAGAGAATGGGCACAGCACCAAGTCCAGCAAACATGACCTGTACTTCTCTCCATGCCTAGTCCACCGGATCAGAATTCTTCCCAGAGAAGATGGTCATAGCACTGAGTCCAGCAGACATGACCTGTACTCCTCTCCATGCCTAGTCCACCGGATCAGAATTCTACCCAGAGAAGATGGTCATAGCACTGAGTCCAGCAAACACGACCTGTACTCCTCTCCATGCCTAGTGCACCGGATCAGAATTCTACCCAGAGAAGAAGATCATATAGCAGTGATTCCGGCAAACATGACCTGTACTCCTCTGCATGCCTAGTGCACCGGATCAGAATTCTACCCAGAGAAGAAGGTCATATAGCAGTGATTCTGGCAAACATGACCTGTACTCCTCTCCATGCCTAGTCCACCAGATCAGAATTCTACCCAGAGAAGATGCTCCCATCACTGAGTCCAGCAAACGACCTGGACTTCTCTCCATGCCTAGTCTAATGGATCAGAATTCTACCCAGAGAAGATGCTCCCATCACTGAGTCCAGCAAACGAACTGTACTCCTCTCCATGCCTAGTCCACCGGATCAGAATTCTACCCAGATCTGCTTTATTTCCATACTAATGGATTTACACAAATGAAGGCACGACTGCTTTGGAGACTATCAAGCCTAATGCGTTAAATATCTGCTTACACAGAGAATCTACCTTTGAAGCTAGCAGATATAATGAACGGACCCTGGGCTGTTTGCATAGTTTTTTGTGATGGTGGCCGAAGTCTTTACAGGCAGTGATTCTGTTTGAATTAGAAATCTATAAGGCCACTTGGGTTACTATTATTTCTTACTGCAGCGAGTTTAATAGTCTTTCTACCTGGCAGTGTTCTCTCAGCATTGATTAGCTCATTCTGTAAAGGTTTGCTTTTTTCCTCGTCCGCAGGGCACCCTGCTACCGTTATGAATGGTATTAATGAGATAACTGCTTTTTTCTCCAGCAGTGGAGGGATTGTCTGACCAGCGCACTTACGTGAAATGAGACCATTGCATTGCATAGATCTGCCTCTCAGACTCTCCCCAACTTTTGTTAAGTGGTTTCTTTCTTCATTGATATAATGAACATTTTCCAAAGAAAGAAGTTGTGAGTTTCCTTTAGTATGTGATTTGGTAAACGCTGTGGTAGGATAACGTGTACAGACATGTTTGCACATCTACCCCCTTATCCTTGTGCATGGTAATAAACGTATATCTGTCAACCTGCAAAATATACATCTTTTTAGCAACACAATATGTGGTCTCCCTTTCCAAAGCAGTGTATGCAGCTGCTGCAGGAGAGCCTCAGGATAGAGTACTGTATACATAGCGTCTCTGCTGCACCAGATGGGTGCACAGGAGCTGACGTGCTGACGATAAATACATTTTAAATTAAATTACCAATATTTTACATTATAGACAAACCCAGTGCCCATTCTCACTTGGACCCTCCGCCTGGCTCCTAAAATAAACACACCCCCACCTAATGCCTAAACCCAATCCCCCCATCCTAGTGCCTAAAACCAACCACCCCCCACCTAATGCCTATTATTAACCCCGCCTCCTGGTGCCTAAAATGACCCCCCCACACGCACCTAATGCCTGAACCTAATCGCCCTGCCTGCCTAGTGCCTAAAACACCCCCCCCCACACACACACACACCCCTAATGCCTAAAACTAATCTCCTTTTCTTCTGCCTAAAACTAACCTCCCCCCACCAGTGTCTGCTTTTTGTAGCCTATCAATTACTACAATACAAACCTATATACTCTCCGATTGGCTACTAATCAGTTTCGCTCAGGATACCCCTCCCCTTCTTCAGACGTCTATTGTGTGGCATATTTCCCTTCCCCATGTACCATATCAGTCCAGTAGGGGGTGAGTGTATAGACAATCAGTCAAAGGCAAGAAACAATGCAGTCTGCTAACTGCTAATCTGCTTGTTCAAAATCTGAGTCGGAGACGTTAACACACAGGATTCCCGGGAAACACCAATGCAGATAACTACATTTCATAGAATGCTATTTACCACCAACACGGAAAGGTTATTGAGACCTTTTCTTATATGCCGTGAGTTATTACCAGACATCCTCTTCCAAAACAATGAGTCACTGTCATATTGGGTGGTGTGCTATTTCCTTTATATGCCTTACTGTTCACTATGTTTGCTATAGTTTATTGTCTGTTCTCAGTCCCATTCCTTAGCTGTTCTCTGTCAGTCTCATTCCAGCCATCAGCTTATACATGTGTTGGATAATAGATCACCACTTCAACCTTCAATACCGCTAGAAAAGCATTCTTCTTCTGTATAAACATCACATGTGTAAACTTGCACTAGATTCTACTTCATGGTCTTCTTGCTGAGTTAAAGAGGAACTCCAGTGAAAATAATGTAGTAAAAAAAGTGCTTCATTTTTTACTATAATTATGTATAAATGATTTAGTCAGTGTTTGCTCATTGTAAAATCTTTCCTCTCCCCGATTTACATTCTGACATTTATCACATGGTGACATTTTTACTGCTGGCAGGTGATGTAGCTGCTCCTAGCTGTTTTGGCAGTTGGAAACAGCTGTAAACAGCTAATTCCTGTCTGTGAACACTGTTACATTGTGGCAGTTTGCCCAGAGTACCGCGGTACTCAGAGCTTCTTGTGGGAGGGGTTTCAGCACAAAATCAGACATATAGCGCCCCCTGATGGTCTGTTTGTGAAAAGCATTATTTTTCTCATGTAAAAAGGGGGTATCAGCTACTGATTGGGATAAAGTTCAATTCTAGGTTGGAGTTTCTTTTTAAACTGCCTGTAAAAGTTGTCACATCAGGAAGTTACAAAAATTATCCATTGGCTATGCAGCGCTCCTGTTACTACTTACCAGGGACCCTGTTTATTTTACACATTTTCTCAAATTACTTATTGCTTTTTTTGTTTGTTTTTCTATTGTACTTTTGTATCATTTAGTTTATTTCGGCACAGTTTTAGTGTCTTGAGATGGACCTTAGAACTCTCCCTTTATTTGGGCTACTTTGGATAATATATATACACCTTTATGTGTGTATTTGATTTTCTTTACAGTCCACTTCCTTGGGGCAGTATAATAACAGCATGATGGTCTAGCACTTTAACTTGCTTTTATGATAATTTAGAGATGACAGCCTTATATTCTCATGAGGGGTCCTGCTTGATGCACTGAGTACACAGCAGTGATTTATAGAAGACATTAATGTATTATATCTGATATATGTTTTCCTTTTTGTGGGAGGTGTTTTTTTTTAAAGGGGGGGGGGAGGGCTATCAAGTTTGGAATTGGACTTTTATATGCTGCCCCATGTCCTCCCTGCATTAATAAAGGTTGTATATCATTTTTGATTTGAATATGAATGAATATGAATCATTACTGCATGCAATACATTTGCCTTGTTTGATTTAAATCCTCCGGAATAGATGGAGTATTCCTTATCTGAGTGAGAAAAGACGAACGAGATGAGGCCATTAAACAAATATGTTCAGGCAAACGTTACAACAATTTTGTATGATGCAAATGCACTCAAAATACCTCTTTTCCTGGAATCAATCAGATATGTTCTCTAAAGATAACTGACAATTAAACCTAAGTGGAACAACAAGGCCAGGTACATTTGTTTTTACAGAAATTCAGAGTTAAAATACGTATGCCTGCAGCAGCCAGACAAGTGAATCCAGAATTGTTAATAATATGTCCGGTCCAATTACCTCTGACCACGTGATGTCCATAATAGAAGATTAACTTCCTTCTTTTTGTATGAGTAGTCTGTTCCCCAATGTACTAATATTTTGTCCAGTGGCCTGATGATCCTGGAACTGAGTTCTACACACAAGTAGGCATGGGCTCATCAGTAGAGATGGGCCGAACGGTTCGCCGGCGAACGGTTCCCGGCGAACTTCGGTGGTTCGCGTTCGCCTCCCGCAGGCGAACGTTTCCGGAAGTTCGGTTCGCCCCACAATGCACTATGAGGGTCAACTTTGACCCTCTACATCACAGTCAGCAGGCCCAGTGTGGCCAATTAGGCTACACTAGCCCCTGGAGCCCCACCCCCCTTATATAAGGCAGGCAGCGGCGGCCATTACGGCCACTCGTGTGCCTGCATTAGAGAGAGTAGGGCGAGCTGCTGTCTGTCTCTCATAGGGAAAGATTAGTTAGGCTTAGCTTTTCCTGGCTGCATACCTGTTCAGTGATCCTGCCACTGCATACCTGTTCTGTGAACCCACCCACCACTGCATACCTGTTCAGTGATCCTGCCACTGCATACCTGTTCTGTGAACCCACCCACCACTGCATACCTGTTCAGTGATCCTGCCACTGCATACCTGTTCTGTGAACCCACCACTGCATACCTGTTCTGTGAACCCACCCACCACTGCATACCTGTTCAGTGATCCTGCCACTGCATACCTGTTCTGTGAACCCACCACTGCATACCTGTTCTGTGAACCCACCCACCACTGCATACCTGTTCAGTGATCCTGCCACTGCATACCTGTTCTGTGAACCCACCACTGCATACCTGTTCTGTTCAGTGGACCCGCCACTGCATACCTGTTCTGTTCAGTGGACCTGCCACTGTATACCTGTTTAGTGAACCCGCCACTGCATACCTGTTCTGTTCAGTGAACCCGCCACTGTATACCTGTTCTGTTCAGTGAACCCGCCACTGCATACCTGTTCTGTTCAGTGAACAGTTTGGTGTGTCAGTGTGAAGCAGTACCTTAATTACACTACCTGATTGATGTATACACATGCAAGATGTTTTAAAGCACTTTAGGCCTGTCATTTAGCATTCAATATGATTTCTGCCCTTAAAACGCTGCTTTGCGTCAAATCCAGATTTTTCCTGGGGACTTTTGGCGTGTATCCCACTCCGCCATGTCCCCCTCCAGGTGTTAGACCCCTTGAAACATCTTTTCCATCACTTTTGTGGCCAGCATAATTATTTTTTTTTTTTTCAAAGTTCGCATCCCCATTGAAGTCTATTGCGGTTCGCGAACTTTAACGCGAACCGAACCTTCCGCGGAAGTTCGCGAACCCGGTTCGCGAACCTAAAATCGGAGGTTCGGCCCATCTCTACTCATCAGTACTTTCGAGTGGCTAAGCACTCAAATTCGTGATTTAAATGAGGCTTAATTGCCTCAGGTGTGCATCGGAGAAATAAGGGGTTATTTACTCATAAGTTCGTGGTATATCGTGCGCTCCAAACAGCTTGCGCGTGTCCTATTGGAAGGCGGAAGTGCGCGGTGGTGAGGTTTGCAACGCATCCAATAGGACGAGTGCAAGCTGTTTGGAGCACGCAATATACAATGGCTTCATGGGTAAATAACCCCTTCAGATCCAGCCGGACACTTGAGGCAATTAAGCCTCTTTTAAATCAAGAATTTGAGTGCCTAGCCACTTGTAAGTACTCATGAGCCCATGCCTGCACACAAGCTCAGGGTTGCCAAATCCTCCCTTTATTTAGTTTAAGCTATGCCGGTTCTGGGGCTACTCACCTATAACCAGTGTCCAAACTTTAAAATTCATCAGTCAGTAATTAAAGGGATGAGTTGGCAACACTGCACAAGATCCCTACAAAGGATTTCTGCAGCATTCATTTTAAAAACATAAAAAGGTTGTGTGCTGTGCTAGTACATGGTTTGGGAAAGCCAGTGCAGCTGAAATGTGAGAGCTCCCAGTTCTTGTGATAGGAAAAACTTATTTAAATAGAAGTGCCTGAAAGAGTTAATAGGTTTACTTTCTTTTTTCCTGTGAGGTTTATTATTTACTGAGCTGTTCCAGAACTTTCCAGGGTGCCAGGAGATTGTTCTTTTAGCTCTGTGCAGGATATAAGGCTTTCTTTATAGCAGGGAGCTTCTGTGTGCAACTTAAAGAGACTCTGAAGCAAGTCTTAAAGCATGTCATTACTGTAAAGTACTATAGATAATGCTAAACCGCCACATCCCCGCGGCAAAACGAGGGGTTTATACCCACCCAAATCCTCTCTGCAAACTCAGGGGGGGCACTTCCTGATGAGGCAGAGATTAGCGCTGTAGCTCTGCCTTGTAGCGCGTTAATCCCAGCTGATTGCCACCTTTCCCCGCCTCTCTCAATCTGCCTTCACAGAGAGGGGTGGGGAGAGGTGGAGATCCGCTGGCAGATTGACACGCATGGAGGAAGAGCTGCAGCTCATAGCTCTGCCTCCATGAGCAGCAATATCCATGGCCAAGAAAGTTGTGGCTTTTGCACAGGGGACTTGGGGGGTATAAACCCCTTGTTTACCAGCAGTGGTACATTTCAGAAGGTAAATTATGGAGAGGAAATATTTTACAATGGGCAAACAATGGGTTCTCCCCATCCAGACATGCCTATAAAGAGCAAATAAGCAAAATTCATCTGGCCTGCCTGAGCAATTTATAAAAACGTCTTAGTCTGCACAAGGAGCCCAATCAAGGTTGACAATACTTCCATCAGATATACCGTGACCTGGATAATAGGCCTGACTGTCAGCTACACAAATAGGTCTTATTATTCACACTGCTTAACCCAATACATGTCCTCACATTAGGGCAATCCATATATCCAACACACACGCCTACACTAGGCATATAAAGACTGTGTATTCACTTTTTAAATATGGCGTTGATTAAATTTAAGGAATCAATTTACAAATAAAGGCACAAAAAGATCTTAATTTTTTGATGTTAAAGCAAAACCTGAAATACAAGTAAGTTGATAAGATAAATAATAATATTTAAAGTCCTCATCCTCCATAAGAAGATTTTCAGGACTCACATAGTCTTATTTTTGTATTTAGAGGTTGAACTCTACATGTACCATTCTAACTGTCTCAGGAACATGAGAGGTATTTTTTTGTATTATTTAGCTCCTTTGGTTCATTTTCTAGTTGCATACATCTGCTTACAAAATGTACATAAACTGGCATCAACACAGCATTATTGCACTTGCTGTTCCTACTAGTAACACAACAACTCATCTGGCTTTATTATTACAGCTGAAATATTACTAATTGTATATCCAAAACATTCTCCTGTATGCATCACATATATAGTCACAATCAGATATGTATATCTGAGTTCCATAATATGAAGACTACAGAACAGGTAACTTTTTTATTGGTTTATGGCTGTATTTTTGTGGACTTTACACTGCTATTACTATAAATGCAAGTCGTTTATGTTAACTATTATCTTAGTAATAGAGAGTTTTATCATTTTTTAAAATTACTGTTTAAATTTATTAAGAGTCAGAGTCGGAGTCATTGCGTTTTTTATGACTCCAACCCAAAAAGTGCTCTGACTCCACAGCTCTGCTTCCAACTCCAGACCTTTACTTAGTGGTCTCTGAGAGTTATCCTACAGTCCAACTGCAGAGAAACTGACATTTACATCCCTGGATTCTTAACCCTTAGGATGATTAAACAAGGAATGCAATGTAGCTGTAACTAGGATTGGGGCTGTACATAAACATTTCCACCTCATCATATTATGGACCTTGATAATAATCCAAACATTTGTGAGTCGCTTTTCTCCTGTTGGACTCGAAGCGCTCAAGAAGAGCTGCAGCCACTAGGACGTGCTCAAGAGTCCCCCTGCAGTGTTAGGAAGTCTGCGTGCAGGAAAAAGGATGCAGTGAAAAAGCGCCCTAATCCATGAAATGGCGCTAGTGGATAATGAAATCTGATAACAATAAACATTGTTGTCAAACTTGGATAATGATAAATAGCATTGTAAAAACAGACGGGAAATAATAATGAAAAGATATTAATGTTGAAAATCATTACGTAATTCAACAATACATCTTAACCCAACCCTACCCTCACACAGAACCCTCCCCTAAAACAAACCATTCCCCTGGTGGCACCTAACCCTAACTACCCCCTCGGTGGTGCCAAACCCTAACCCCTCTGGTGTTGCCTAACCCTAACCACCCCCCCTAGTGGTGCCTAAGCCTAACCACCCCCCTGGTGTTGCCTAAAACTAACCGGCACTAAAGTGGTGCCTAACCCCCTAACCACTCCACCGGGTGGTGCCTAACCCCCTAACTACTCCACCTGGTGGTGCCTAACCCTAACCACTCCCTCTGCAGAAACACCCTTTCACACATAGAAATGATAATATCTTTGATAACATCAAATTTGTACATACAAATGAAATAATATGCCAAAACTATAACGTTGCAAGCTTCTAAAACGATAACATACTTCAAAAACTCTAATGTTCTAATGCTATCAACAATATTTATCCAGTCGCCCTTTTTTCACTGTATTAACGATAATTGCATTACAGTCTATGGTCGCGCCCCTTTCGTCCACCCTTAGCTGGCAACCTTTTTTCCTGCTACCGGAAGTCTTGCCTAAGTACTGAATAGGTACTGACCCTAGCCAGGATTAAAACCCTGGTCTCCCATGTCAAAGACAGAGCCCAAAACCAGTATCTTATCTAGCCACTGACCTTCAGACACTCTAAGATAATTGTAATACCACCTCCAAATGATATTACTAAGGGAAGTTACCCTTTAAGTAGATTCCCCCCCCCCCCCCCCTACTGTATATTTTAGCTGTGCATTTTCCCTTATAACCTCTCTAGTCTTTAGCTTCTGTAAAACAACATTGTAGGAAGATTTACGCATGTGCTAATAATTTGTGCTGATTTCCAGCAGCCTCCACACAGTCTGGAATCGCTGCCTCTCCGGACAGAAGCAAAACCCATTAAAATGATGCACGCTTTGCAACATTTTTATTTATGTTAGTCATTTTTAATAAATAATATCCCTATAGAATTTAAGCTTGGCTCCACAGTTTATCTGGCAATTAACAGGAAGGGATAGAGGAAGGCGAACGCACAATAGCGAGCTGCGTTACCAGGGAAAAACAGCATTTAGAAATCCCAAAACATAATGCCGAACAATGTCAGCTGTTCAGCACAAATAAGTCAGCAACTAAAAGAACAACTTTCTATATATACGAGAAATAATAAGGCCATTACCGGAGCATACGGAAGCTAAGATCCTCTGGGCTCCAATAGGAGCCGAAGCTCCAAAAAATCTCTCAATGAATAATACTACTTTTGTATGAATAATCTTAGATGTGAGGGGGATGTTATGTTTTGAAGCAAACAAAGCTAGACCATACAATATACATTGATAACTGTCTGTTATGGGCCCATAGAATCCCTACAAGTTCCCAGCTTGGTATGGTTAGTGTTGGGCAGTAATTACGCCCATGCGTAATCATAATTCGCAATAACGCATTGTAATCATAATGCAAAATGTGCAGATTACGCATACAGTTTTTTCATGTATATGTAATGACTAAGGGCCCTTTTACACTTATTCAGTTGGTATGCGTTAGTGTACGGTAGTATGCATTAGTGTACGGTAGTATGCATTGGTGTGCGTTGATATGCTTTTTTTTCGTAGCAGTGCATTGTGAAAAAGATTTCAGTTAAAACACGTATAGCGGGAACTGAGCCATAGGAAAACATGGACTATGAAAATCAGTTTTCTTTCAGTTATAACTGAGAGAAACTGATTAACTGTAAAAGGGGCCTAACCATAATTACGCATGTTAGTGTAATTTACACATAACTTTGTCAGCGTAATTTTGGACGGAAACGTTTTTACACATACAAACAGATTTTTTTGCATTGAATATTGAAATAATTGCAGCACGTGTGCATTATACTGGATGATGAACGTGATTTTTTTTGTATACGAATGCATTTTCGCATTGAATTTTTAAGTAATAGCCACGCATGCACAGTACACTGGCAAATAGATGGGAATATGTTTATGCACTGAACGCGAATCACGCTTAGTTGTGTAATTACAGACATAGGCCCTGATTCACAAAGCGGTGATAACTCAGTTATCACGCCTAAAAGACTTTAGGCGTGATAAGCCGTGCAAAGCTGAGTTATCACCGATTTGTGCTGCTCTTCGCGCGAAGCTCGCGCGCGCAAAGTCCCATAGGGCTCAATGGATGCTGCGCGCGAAGCATGGTACACTGCGTGCGCAGCGCGGTGCGCCACGCGCGCAAAACTTTGCGCGTGGGAGATCGCGCGAGTTTCTTCTTATCACGCCTAAACTGAGTTTAGGCGTGATAAAGGGCTTTTCACAGGCGTGCAAACACTTTGCACCGCTTTGTGAATCAAGCCCATAGTATGCGTATGTAACATAATCACAATTATGCACTGTGTAACTACTAAAAATTATGCAAGATTTTGTGTAATCGTAATTGAGCCATTATGAGCACCCCTAAATATGGTAATCACAAAATCTGTGGATCTAAGGATTAGCATGTCTTTGCAAACACAGCATGACCATGTGTGGGTCAAAGTCTTGTATACACATACAAGGCACTTCGTCCAACAGGCATCAGTTACCCCTTTGGGCAACACTGCAGGGCTGAGGTGCAGGAGATGTCACATGGGAGGCAAGGTAAGTGGAAAGAAGGCCTCGGTCAGTGACTGGCCAGCTGGATCTGCCAAGGGGTTGGGAGCTGGTGTACACACACTGGACTTGCGGAAGAGGTGGCCATTATCTGCAAGGGGCTGGCTCTGTTTTTTTTTCTGTTTTTTTTTTGGGGGGGTGCCCTTTACATGTGAAAACCTAAAAAGCTTGATCCCTTTAGACCAGGGGTCTCAAACTCAATTTACCTGGGGGCCGCAGGAGGCAAAGTCAGGAGGAGGCTGGGCCGCATAAGGAATTTCCCAATCGCGGCGCATCGCCGCCTCTGCCCGCCCCTCTCACTCTTCCTTCACAGAGAGGGGCGGGGAGAGGCAGCGATCCGTGCAGCTATTGACGTCAGGAGGGGCAGAGCTGAAACTGAAAGCTCTGCCCCTTCCAGGAAATGCCGGCGGATTGCCCCCCGGGTGATTTGGGGGCTCTGCAGCCCTCGTTTAGCAGCGGGGATGCGGCGGATTACTTCGGAGCACTGAAGCGAACTATAAGGAAGCTTTTGCCGACGAGGGCCACAAAATATTGTATCGAGGGCCGCAAATGGCCCGCGGGCCGCGAGTTTGAGACCTCTGCTTTAGACCCACTTTAACAAAAGCTAAGCAGCAAGATGGCTAGCCCTTTTTTTGCCTAGCAATACAAGAGAACCGGGTCAGAATCCCAACCAATAGGATTTTATATATTATACCTATGTCTGGGTTTTCCTCTCAAAACACAAGCATTGGTAGATTAGAGAGCTACCTTAGATTGGGGTAGAAACACTACTTAACCTGAGAGTGAGAAAATTCACTTACCTTAGAGCACCAATTCCTCCGTCCAGACAGTCATTTCAGTGCCGTCCTTCAGTAAAGCTATTCCAACTAACAATTCTTACGGACTACTCATGTCCCCAAGTAGTTCTGAGGATGGGTGCAGCAGTGATGCATTCATCTTGGAACCACTTGGGTAGACAAGTAGTTTGGAAGAGCTTTTTGGCCAAACAGGTCAAATAGCTTTACCAGAGGACGGCACTGGAACAATAGGCTGAACGGAGGAACAGGGGGAGGCTCTATGCTACCTTGGGGAAGGCTCTTTTAAGAGGGGGGCAGAGGGATGACAGAGCAGCTCATGCATGTCACATGGCGGGCAGGGGGTGGGGTCTTCAAAGAAGTTGCCCACCGCTCGGCCAAGTTGATCAACTGGGTGGATCGCTTGCTGAGCGGCCATCGCTGGTCAGGGTGGGGCCTCTGTACACAAACCTGACTATCAGCTGAGGTGGTTTTTATGGGCCGTCTTGGTCGACTTTAGTCAGGCATGTGAACAAGGCTTTAGGTACATATGCCTATGGTAGGGATTACATTGTGCATTGTCTGTAAAGTGCTGTGGAAGATGTCTGTGCTATATAATAATAATAATAATAATAATAATAATAATAATACTCATTATTTGTTTATTCTACCACGGTAATCTTTCCTGATTCCTTTACTTAAAATGCAGACAGTTATAGAGGATTGTCTTTCAGGGATACTAAACCCTTTTCCCGTCTGTTATTCGCTGGAAATGTCATGATCAACTTCCTCTGTCGGCACCTGTTTGGCAGCAGCAGACCATTGTAATATACATCACAAGCTCTTTCACACTTCCCTTCAAAGAGAGGCGTAAATCACATATTCAGAGAGAATCTCCCACTGTTATAAATTGTTATGTTTAAAGGTAGTGCGCGTTGCTATAATCCACTATTTACAGCGGCATTAGCATGGATAAATATACAACACCTACAAATCAAAGGCAAAGAATTCAGCTTCTTCAACAACACCATTAACATTCCCAGCAACGCAACAGCAGGACTGTCAATTTTGTTTTTTCTTCAGATTTTGATTTTTGGCACAAAAGGTCAAAAGTTAAAATTAAAAGGAGTTTGGCAATCGTGTGGGTGGAAAAATACAATAGGTGGTGTGACTGAAAACATGTATATGGGAGTCAAACATTAAAGAAAACTTCAATCGCACCTGCAGTATTCATAAACAGGAAGAAAAACATGAAGTGACAAAGAACTGATGAGATATACAATTGTATCTACAGTCCCTATCTTAAAGAGAACCCGAGGTAGGTTTGAAGAATATTATCTGCATACAGAGGCTGGATCTGCCTATACAGCCCAGCCTCTGTTGCTATCCCAAACCCCCCTAAGGTCCCCCTGCACTCTGCAATCCCTCAAAAATCACAGCCACGCTGCTGACAAACAGCTTGTCAGAGCTGGCTGTGTTTATCTCTATTGTGTCAGTCTGCTGCTCTCCCCGCCTCCTGCAGAACTCCAGTCCCCGCCTACATCCCTTCCCTCCCTGCTGATTGGAGGGAAGGGACGGGGGCAGGGAACGGAGCTATGCAGGAGGCGGAGGAGCAGCTGAGACTGACACTACAGATGTAAACACAGCCTCACAGCACGGCTGTGATTTATGGAGGGATTGCACAGTGCAGGGGGACCTTAGGGGGGTTTGGGATAGCAACAGAGGCTGGGCTGTATAGGCAGATCCAGCCTCTGTATGCAGATAACATTCTTTAAACACACCTCGGGTTCTCTTTAAATATTTTATTCAGATTTGACTGGCTTATGCACATATAGGTTGTTTTTTAATGTTATTCGGCTTCCATACAGATTTTGAACCACTGAAACTATTATCTGTTTCCTCTACTCATATGTGTCTTTTCTAAGCCACTCAGAAGTTTAACCCATTTGCAGCTTCAGATAAAAATGTTAATTTGAAAGCTGCTGTGCATTCTAAAGGTGACCACTAATGATCCAATCTCTACCTAATGGTGGCCACTAATGATCCAATCTCTACCTAATGGTGACCACTAACGATCCAATCTCTACCTTATGGTGACCACTAATGATCCAATCTCTACCTTATGGTGGCCACTAATGATCCAATCTCTACCTTATGGTGACCACTAATGATCCAATCTCTACCTTATGGTGACCACTAATGATCCAATCTCTACCTAATGGTGGCCACTAATGATCCAATCTCTACCTTATGGTGACCACTAATGATCCAATCTCTACCTTATGGTGGCCACTAATGATCCAATCTCTACCTAATGGTGACCACTAATGATCCAATCTTTTTCATCCAATCTTACCATTTCTATGTAATATAAGAGAACTGCCTATATTATCCATCCAATATATTCATTCAATTTACCCTTATACTACATAAATTTGGTAAAATTGGATGAAAAAGATTGGATCATTAGTGGCCACCTTAAGAATCGTTTGAGCAATCAGATCGGAAGTGAAATTGTTCACTACACCATTAACGAACCAATCTTTGCTTCTTGCATCTATCACAAGCAACAAGAAAATCCAAATTTTGGTTTGACGAAAACCCAGTTGGACTACTATTTTTATAATCGTTTGTAATCCATTGTGGCCATCAATGGAGATTTTTTACAACCGATCAGAATTATCTGACCGCTCGAACGATTTTTCGCTAGAAATTGGATCGTTAGTGGCATTCTGATCGGAAGTGAAATCATTCACTGCGCCATCAATGAACCAATCTTTGCTTCCTATCTATTACAACCAACAAGAAAATCCAAATTTTGGTTTGACGAAAATCCAATCGGATGACTATCTTTTTAATCGTTTCTAATCGATTGTGCCCCTCAATGGAGATTATTTACAACCAATCCAATCAGAATTTCTGATCACTCTAACAATTGTTCAATAGAAATTGGACTGTTAGTGGCCACCTTAAGCCACCGTTGGCATATTGCTTCTCATTTGGCTGCCTTGTGTTGCCATGCAGAGTGGGTGGCAGTGAGCAGTTATATTTACCTGTTCCGAATGCCACCTTCTCTTCCTCCACCGGCGGCTCTGAACTTCCCACAGGTCTTCTGGGTCCCAATCATTTCTGATCACATGATATGACGTGATCCGGATCCAGGAGCCCATGTCAGTGTTACAGCTCCATCCAGTGGTGGAAGAGGAGTGATGGAAGTGACTCTTGAATCACCTCTCTTCCATCACCAGGTGGCGCTGTAACTCTGACACGGTCTCCTGGGTCACGTCATATCATGTGATCGGAACTGAGAAGACATTTCGGGATTACACCACCACCGCGGTGGAGGAAGAAGAAGCCAAATCAGCCATTCGGACGGGTATGTAGGAAATCTCCCTGCTGCCCACTCTGCTTACCCTGCCATGCCTGCCAGGCTAAGGAAAGCACACACATCTATACTTGAATCACTTTATATTCTGCTAATTATACTATAAACAGCTTACTTGTATTAGATGTCAGCATCTGTATATGTTACTGACTCCAACTCCAGCTACCCATGAATTTCTTCCGACTTCCACTTCTTGGGATGGGCTGATGGGTCTCTATGTGCAGAAGGCCATGGGAGTCCTGCTAGACAACTGTAGCAGCCACAGTGGCAATCTGAGCTAAGGGATTCCAATCTCAAATCCTTTGGCTTACCAAGCAAACGGGGAACAGAGGCGCCAGCATGGTAAAAGTGGATAAAACCTTTAACATTTGCTTGGAGGAAGCGGTGGACTTACCTCCATAAAGCAGACACGAAAGACTGTCTGTATAATAGTAGTCACATTTATTATATAGTACCCCAAAAGTGCAACGCGTTTCGCAGGCCACGCCCGCTTCATCAGGCAATACACGTGGGGACAAACAGAATTTCAGCAGTAGCAGGAGTAGCATCTCTGTTGCACTTTTGGGGTACTATATAATAAATGTGATTACTATTATACAGACAGTCTTTCATGTCTGCTTTATGGAGGTAAGTCCACCGCTTCCTCCAAGCAAATTTTAAAGGTTTTATCCACTTTTACCCTGCTGGCGCCTCTGTTCCCAGTTTGCTGTACCGTGTCCACCCCTGGTGGAGGGGTGATCTACCCCTTTTCTGATCTACAGAGAGCGACTGCTTACCCCTGAGTGAGGACAGGTCTAATCTCCTCACCTGCATCTACAGTGGTTGCCTTTGTGGTAACCCACGTTTGTCAGTATACTCTTCTCACTAATTATCTTTACTAATTTTATGCTGAACATACTACACTATATTGGGCTCTCGGTTTCTCTAACCTTTTGGCTTACCAAATCAGGCAACTTGCGCTGTCTTGGCAACTAATGCCTGAATTAGTGAAAATGTTGTGGTGGATGAGTGATATTGTCACAAAGGGTGGTGTTTAACATCACATGAGTGGTGCAAACCATTCTAGGATCTGAAGCCCTTCCTGTAATCCAATCCCACCTTGCAGTACTCACAAGGAGAGTTTGTGTGTCTAAAAGCCACACAAAACCAGTAAAATGTGTTATATTGTTTTTTTCCACCATTCATTATTGGGATTTACTTGTGCACAGATGAACTTACCCTTTAAGCCTTAGGAAGCTTGTATATTATTTGTAAAACATGGTAAGCATAGAGGTAAAGCTGCCAGAGATTTAGCAGGCACGCACTGATGTACAGTGCCAAGGTCAACCACAACCGCCCTCGGCTGTTGGCAAGGGGAGAACCGCCACGTAAACAGAGCAAATAAAAAAACAGCAAAAGAAGCGTTGCCTCAAAACATTCAGATCTGCAAGTGACAATCACCTCACTACCTAAACCTAATTAAATATTACCTTATCAGATGTTTCTTATCATGCTTTATTACAGCAAAGAGCAAAGTAGGCATGAAAATAGTTTGATTAGATTGCTCGGTAAAAAAAAGAATAAAATAAAAAAAGAATAAATACAGGAATAATTGCATTTAATTTTCTGCCATTTAAAAAACAATTTTTCATAGTAAATCACTTCAAAAAAAAGGAAATGTAGCTCTTCTAATCAGCTTCTTTTCATTTGTGCCTTGTAAAATAATTTTATTGGTGTAATTAGGCAAAAAGAGAAATGTTTCCAGTTAAGGTTTTATAGAAATACTGCACACGCTATCAGACACTTGTGATTCATACTAAATTCAGTTACTGTGCAGTGTTGCAAATTTTCACCAGTCATTTACACATCGAAAATGCTATTTTCGATTTTGAGAAACTTTCACGAGAAATAGGCTTGTAATTTCTCATTTTTGCAAAAACGTATTTATATATTTTTTTTCGTGAATGCATGAAAAATCAATATTTTAACCTATTTTGGTTCCTGGACGTAGAAACTACGTCCAGGAACCATGCGCGCTACCGCGAGCCCCCGCGGCCGATCGTGCGCGTGCACGCGCACTCCCGGCCGCGGATTCGGTAGCCAGGGAATCAATGTATCGGGCTATGGTGCCCGATCACGGATTCCTCTCCCCCGCTGAAAAAGCGACAGCTTCTCTCGGAAGCTGCGCCTTTTCTGGCCATTCCCTTCCTGATGAGCCACTCTAAGCGTGTGTTACGCTTAGAGTGACGTCATGTAAACAAACTCATGGCCGCCATCTTGTGGCCAAAAAGTAATACTACACCTGAAAATAAAAATAAATTAAAATGAACACACATTTACATTATAAATCTATTGTTTACCCCCCACCCTCCCAAAACTACCCAAATAAAATGTTTACTATGAAAAAAAAAACATTACAATAAAAAAAACATGTAAATATTTACCTAAGGGTCTAAACTTTTTAAATATCAATGTAAAGATGAAATATTTCTATATTTTTTTTATTTTAAACTTGTTAATAGTGATAGATGCAAAATGGAAAAAATGCACCTTTATTTCCAAATAAAAAATTGTCGCCATACATTGTGATAGGGACATAATTTTAACGGTGTAATAACCGGGACATATGGGCAAATACAATACGTGAGTTTTAATTATGGAGGCATGTATTATTTTAAAACTATAATGGATGAAAACTGAGAAATAATGAATTTTTCCATTTTTTTCTTATTCTTCCTGTTAAAATGCGTTTACAGTAAAGTGGCTCTTAGCAAAATGTACCCCCCAAAGAAAGCCTAATTAGTGGTGGAAAAAACAAGATATAGATCATTTCATTGTGATAAGTAGTGATAAAGTTATAGGCTAATGAATGGGAGGTGAACATTTCTCACGTGAAAACCACGGAACCTGAATGGGTTAACCACGAAAAATCATGAAAAGTGCAACAACGCAGAAAAACGTTTTTTGTTTACAGCAACAATTTTACTGCGAAAAAGGCAACAAAATCAATATTTTTACAGCAAAAATTTGCAAAAAGCGCAAAAAATGCAAAGCATAACAAACTGATTTTTCTAGGGTATTTTCACTCAAAAATCAAATTTAACATTTTTGCAAAAATTAATGCGAAAAGAATATAGGCATTTTCACTCATCACTGTTATTGTGCAATAAGCACTAGATAAGGAGTTCGATTTGAACTGGATCAGAACAAGAAACTCACATTTTAGGTGAGGTTGGGCTAAAAAGTGTCAGTTCCCCTGCCGGAATGCTTCACTGGTAATTGTTTCCTGTAGTCATTTGTGTCTCCACACATCAGCAGACCTGCAGTTCCTTGCTTAAAGTGGACCCAAATTAAAAATACAAGATTTCAGAAATAAAATCTATTTTCTAAATTATAATGATAAATAGCAGCCTTTTTCAGCTGCATGATGAAAAATATAAAATATTTTACATTTATTGGAGGAACCCCTCCCTTCCTTTCATATTGCCGGGACGGAATGCGGCAGACTGGTGGAGGAGATAAAAAAACAAAACACAGGCTGCTACTGATGATGTCACAGGGGAGGTGATCTCAGCTTGTGTGAGATTTCACATAGACGACGCCCCTGTGAGGGAGGCTAGCTGATGACAAACACACCCATGATCTAAAACCTCCTACTAAGCTCAGAAGTAATGGCTGCCACCTGTATAACCCTAGTTATGGAAAGAGAAGGGTGAAAAGTATGCACTGAGATGCTCATAGGCTTGAAGGAGTGTTTATTTATCTTTGTATGTGTCAGAGTGCTGCAACTAAATATTTTGAATTAAAAAAATCTTTGGTTTGGGTCTGCTTTAAGCTGCAGTTGCTTCTAAGATGTAGGCCCAGAGCAGACTAAAACCTCTAGCAGGCTACCTTAGGCCCAGTGCACACCAAACACCTCTAGCAGATCTGCAAAACACTAGAGGTCTTTGAAGCAGATTTCAGAGCGATTCTAGGCATGTATACAGCGGTTTTCTAAACATGCCTAGCGGTTTTTGGAGCATTTTTGTGTAGCAGATTTCATATATTGTTACAGTAAATGCTGTTACTGAACAGCTTCTGTAACAAAAACCTCTGGAAAACCGCTCTGAGCTAGCATTTTTCAGAGCTGTTTTTTCACTTTCCTATACTTTAACATTGAGGCAGAAATGCCTCAGAAATCTAAAAAATGCTGCAGCCCCCGAGTTTGCGTTTGTGGAAAAAACGACCCGCTCTGGTGTGCACCATCCCATTATAATACATTAGCCAAGCAGTTTCCCCCCTGCAAGCGTTTTAAAAAACGCTCCAGAACCGCTCTGGTGTGCACCAGTCCTAAGTCTGTATTGCATGTGATTCTGCTGCCCACCAGCTGGTGTCACCTTCCAGTAGCTGGCCCTTTTTATGCTCCGCCTTCAGATGGCCATTAGGAGGCAAATATATTGCAATCACAATTTTTCATTCCTTGATTTTAGACAGTTTGTTGATTTAGTTCATTGCTGTGCTAAGCCTTGGTTATGTAAAGAGTAAAAAGTGGTGATCTTAAATCTAAGGACTTAATTATATAAATCTGTCTGCTGACAATAGCCAACTAAACGTGTCAATCATTGACTTAATCAGGGATGGTCGTAGTCTGCCAACTTCGCTACGCTGGAACTACGTATAGTTTTATGCAATTACGCTTCGCCAAACTACGGCTTCAAAATCAAATATTCACTTCGTATGTATTTCGTAGACTACGCGTTCAAATACACAATTACACGTAGTGCGAAGCCTAGTGTATGCGGATGCTTATACCTACATGCATAACAATTTATGGATTAATTCCTCTTTAAAGAGGTTCTGTGGGGGTTTCCGAAGAGAAAAACTGCCACTTACCTTGGGCTTCTATGAACCCCATGCAGCGGTAATGTCCCACGACGTCCTGCTCCATCCGCCGTTTCCCGCAGCTGGCACCGGGCTATTATTCGTCTGACATACAGACGAATATTGCACATTACCGTGCCTCCGCTCGAGTCATTTGAGGCTTACTGCGCAGGGGCAGTACAACGGAGCCTTGTACTGCGCTTGCGCAGTAAGCTTCCGATGACGCAGGCGGAAGCGAGCGGGTGCGCGGCCACTCTAGCGCAGCCGCAGTTGGATCCCATGCCGCTTAGCGGCGGAGAACGGCAGATGGGAGGAGGATGGCGTGGGACATTACCGCTGCACGGGGCTGATAGAAGCCCAAGGTAAGTGTCCGTTTTTCTCTTCCACAACCCCCACAGAACTCCTTTAAATGCTTGTACTGAGAACTCTTCTATGCGTGCATTCCCCTTTTCAATGCGTAAATTTGTAAGCATACAATCGCACGCGGAAAATTAGACGCAAGTAACGCATTCGTAGTTCACTACGCAATACACATGTTAACTACGCATAGTGGGCGTCAGCTACGCGTAGAGGTACTTCGCTATGTGTAGATTCATAAGCGTAGTTTTGAAACTTCACTTATGAACTACGATGCGTAGATGCAAACTACGATGCGTATATTCGGACTGGGTAGTTTCTGCTCATCCCTGACCTTAATCACTTACCGTAATCACCCTAACACAGCAACTTAAACCCCCATCACTTCAATGGCAATTGCTCTTCAAATGACTGGAAGTGGTGGTAACAGCAAAGCGAGGGGTGCAGAAGTGTGAAGCCCTCTTCTCCTCTGGCATTGGTGCCGGTAAAAGTACTCTCTGCCCCCTGCGCCTGTCAGTTTTCCCGGACCTACAGGAATCAGGCCCCTTTAAACCCAATGCATTTCCTATATTCACAGTGGAGATCACTATTTGTCATTCCCCCATGTAGTACTCAACTAAATGTGCCTTTATAAATACAGTGATTTTCGCCCTTTGATGATAATAAATGGCAATAAAAAGAGGCAATCATTTAAGCTTATTGCTTCCTTGATGAATATGGCAATCTGCAGACTGTTAGTACTGTTATTTCTGCAGAAAGAGCCCTGGGTGACAATGACAGTAATTGCTGTGGCAATTGTCACATTCACAGCTGAAAACATTGATTCTGCAGGTTGATAAACACATCTGCACTTCTAAAGGTCCGTACACACGCCGGACTTTAGGCAACGACGGGTCCGTCGTTTCCTCCCGCTGGGTGGGCGTGCCAGCGACAGTCCGGCGTGTGTACGCTCTGTCGTCAGACTGATACGGCTGTTTCTGAGCGATCCGCCGGACTGTCGCATCAGTCTGACGACAGAGCGTACACACGCCGGACTGTCGCTGGCACGCCCACCCAGCGGGAGGCAACGACGGACCCGTCGTTGCCTAAAGTCCGGCGTGTGTACGGACCTTAAGGCTCAACTCACACATCCTACATGGGATTTACAATTACAACTTTTATTTTTTACTTCTGCCTCAACTTGGAAGGATTTCATTCAAATTCAACACTTTCAAATCCTTGTGGTTTTATCTCTAGCCGGGGTGCAAATAAAACGACAGCCATCTGTGAGGTGTCTGAAGAATGCTGAAATATGGAGCCATTTAGAAGTGTTATATCTGAACTAAAAGCAATTCCAAAATGGAGGAGAAAAAGTAAAAGCTGTTCTGAGCTGAGATACTTAAAGGGACTCCGAGCAGTGCAGAAACTATGGAAAGATGCATATCATTTTAAAGCTCTCTTTCTCTTCTTTCCAATGATATATAAACTGCCGCCCTATGCCTTTTAGTTTTCTCTATTTTTGCAATAGAAATCATGGCTGCAGCAATTTCAATCGTGAAAATAGCGAAAACTAAAAGGCGTAGGGTGGCGGTTTATATATCATTGGAAAGAGGAGAAAGAGAACTTTAAAATGATATGCATCTTTCCATCATTTATGCACTGCTTGGAGTCCCTTTAAGTCTTTGTGAATTAAGCTAAACATTTCAAAAAAATCTGTGACCTTAAAGGCCCCCACCCCCTTCCCAACCCCTGGGGGTACAGATACATTCCCAGGTCTATGAAAGCACTTTTTTATGCAGAAGCTGTCTGATTAGCTGGAGTCAAAATACTTTTAAAGAGGATCTGTGGTGAAAATCTTAAAATGTAAAACACATACAAATAAGAGTACATTTCTTCCAGAGTAAACTAAGCCATACATTACTTTTCTCCTATGTTGCTGTCACTTACAGTAGATAGTAGAAATCTGACATTACTGACAGGTTTTGGGCTAGTCCATCTCTCCATAGGGGATCCTCAGCAGGGCCTTTATTCTTTGTAAATACATACCCTGAAAAATCTTTATACAAAGATGCTGGACAGCCTCCCTGCTCACTGCACACTATTTTGGCAGTTGGATGGAGCAACTGCCATTTACTAACTGCTTTTAAAAATAAAGAAAACCGTGAGAACCCCCCTATGAGAAGATGGGCTAGTCCAAAATTTGTCGGTAATGTCAGATTTCTACTACCTACTGTAAGTGACAGCAACATAGGAGGAACGTAATTTATGGCTCATTTTACTCAGGAAGAAATGTAATTCTTATTTGTTTGTGTTTTAAATGTTAAGATTTTCACGACAGTTCCTCTTTAAAGTATTTGGTCAGGGGTCTAGACACTAACCATTTTCTCTAACACAGACTGCGCTGCTATAGACCACAATCATCTCACAAAGAATCCGTCTATGCCTTCCCATTACTGGTATGACCAGCAGCATGATAAAATCCAAACACCTAGGGCATGATTCATAAAAGGGTGCTAACTCAGTTAGCACGCCTAAAAGCTTTTACTGATCTCACGCAAAGATTAGCGCTGTGCAGTGCGCATGAAACGTCGCACTGGGTGCGACTATAACGTTGTGGTTTTAAGGCACCAAGTGCCACGTTTTAGTCGCACCCGGTGCGACATTAGCACTAAACTAAGCTAACTTAGCGTGCAAAATTTTGCTTGTCCTAAAGGGCTTTAGGCGTGCTAAGGATATTTTAGGCATGCTAACTAAGTTAGCACCCTTTTGTGAATCAAGCCCTAGAGCCATCAAAAAAATGGTAACATCTGAGTACTCATTTGGTTATTTGGCTGTCTGATAGTATTTTAGGATGTGCACCTGAAGATAGGTTTTAAACTATGAACCTGAATGCTTCCATATATCTAAAACCAACACTTCCTTCTCTTTATCCTTGCTATCAAACTGTGCTGATAATATAATTATCAGAATAATAATTTTCATGCTAAAACATACCTTTCAGTTTTATTGGGTATCTAAAAAAACAACATCCAATACACAGAACAATCAATTCTCTTCCATGCTAAGCAATCTACTCTGAGCAAAAACCAAGCAAGAGGAGGACAGGAACTGGAAGCTCAAAATGGCATCCTAAAACAATTAATAAATCTCTCATTAGATCTGAACACTGTTAGATTGCAAATTAGCACCCTCTGGATTTTTCTTTTTTTTTAAGGGAATGTATAGTAATTTTTTGTCATTTTTGAAAAAAAATATTTTAACCGTTTCCTGTCCACTGTATCGTATATCTACTCCCCTGTGGACTTGACTTTAGCACCAAGGGTGTAGATATATGCACCGATTTGTTTACCTTGCCATTCCCAATCATCGCTCCACTGCCATCTGTTTCCATCAGAATCCCACTGTTCTGTGATCGGTGAATGGGATTAGCTTGTTCCCAAACCTGTTCACAGTGCCTGGGATGAATGGGAGCCTGCGTCAGCGAGACGTCACCTTTCATCAACAAAATTAAAGCAAACAGTGTTACACTTATTCCTTCTGTGTACTGTTTACAGTACTCGGCAATTAAGTGTAGCACCATCTTGTGGTCAAAATGTACCCCCATACACTATTCCAAATAAAATTACATACAAAATCATGACAATTGACAAGGTTGCCCAAACTTTTTAATCCCACTGTGTATATATATATATATATATATATATATACACATACATATATATATATATATATATATATATATATATATATATATATATATATATATATATATATATATATATATATATATATATATATATATACATATACATATACATATATATATATACAGTGGTGTGAAAAACTATTTGCCCCCTTCCTGATTTCTTATTATTTTGCATGTTTGTCACACTTAAATGTTTCTGCTCATTAAAAACCGTTAACTATTAGTCAAAGATAACATAATTGAACACAAAATGCAGTTTTAAATGATGGTTTTTATTATTTAGTGAGAAAAAACCTCAAAACCTACATGGCCTTGTGTGAAAAAGAAATTGCCCCCTGAACCTAATAACTGGTTGGGCCACCCTTAGCAGCAATAACTGCAATCAAGCGTTTGCGATAACTTGCAACAAGTCTTTTACAGCGCTCTGGAGGAATTTTGGCCCACTCATCTTTGCAGAATTGTTGTAATTCAGCTTTATTTGAGGGTTTTCTAGCATGAACTGCCTTTTTAAGGTCATGCCACAACATCTCAATAGGATTCAGGTCAGGGCTTTGACTAGGCCACTCCAAAGTCTTTATTTTGTTTTTCTTCAGCCATTCAGAGGTGAATTTGCTGGTGTGTTTTGGGTCATTGTCCTGCTGCAGCACCCAAGATCGCTTCAGCTTCAGTTGACGAACAGATGGCCGGACATTCTCCTTCAGGATTTTTGGTAGACAGTAGAATTCATGGTTCCATCTATCACAGCAAGCCTTCCAGGTCCTGAAGCAGTAAAACAAACCCAGACCATCACACTACCACCACCATATTTTACTGTTGGTATGATGTTCTTTTGCTGAAATGCTGTGTTACTTCTACGACAGATTTAACAAGACACGCACCTTCCAAAAAGTTCAACTTTTGTCTCGGTGGTCCTCAAGGTATTTTCCCACAAGTCTTGGCAATCATTGAGATGTTTTTTTTTTAGCAAAATTGAGACGAGCCTTAATGTTCTTTTTGCTTAAAAGTGGTTTGCGCCTTGGATATCTGCCATGCAGGCCGTTTTTGCCCAGTCTCTTTCTTACGGTGGAGTTGTGAACACTGACCTTTATTGAGGCAAGTGAGGCCTCCAGTTCTTTAGATGTTGTCCTGGGGTCTTTTGTGGCCTCTCTGATGAGTTTTCTCTGCGCTCTTGGGGTAATTTTGGTCGGCCAGCCACTCCTGGGAAGGTTCATCACTGTTCCATGTTTTTGCCATTTGTGGATAATGGCTCTCACTGTGGTTCGCTGGAGTCCTAAAGCTTTAGAAATGGCTTTATAACCTTTACCAGACTGATAGATCTCAATTACAGTACTTTTGTTCTCATTTGTTTCTGAATTTCTTTGGATCTTGGCATGATGTCTAGCTTTTGTGGTGCTTTTGGTCTACTTCTCTGTGTCAGATAGCTCCTATTTAAGTGATTTCTTGATTGAAACAGGTGTGGCAGTAATCAGGCCTGGGGGTGACTACAGAAATTGAACTCAGGTGTGATAAACCACAGTTAAGTTATTTTTTAACAAGGGGGGCAATCACTTTTTCACACAGGGCCATGTAGATTTGGAGTTTTTTTTCTCACTAAATAATAAAAACCATCATTTAAAACTGCATTTTGTGTTCAATTATGTTATCTTTGACTAATAGTGAATGGTTTTTGATGAGCAGAAACATTTAAGTGTGACAAACATGCAAAAGAATAAGAAATCAGGAAGGGGGCAAATAGTTTTTCACACCACTGTATATATATATATATATATATATATATATATATATATATACTTATACTGTATATTTAACATTTCCAAGAGTATTTCTGAAAACCACTTTGCACGCCCAGCTGAGACTGATATGTTCTCCTACAACCAATTAGGAAGTCTGGTTGAAACGTCTTTCGGCTGATAGGGAAACTGTGAATAAGGGTAGTTTCTTTTATTTATAAAGCTTATCTCAATAGGCAATGTGTTCATGTCAGTGAACAGGGCCATATGAATAATTTAGTGTCAATAAAACTGTCACTGGTAACTTTCCTTATCTACCTTTCAGGCTGTTTGCAAGGGGTGTCATGTTTACTTTGTAATTACTTTAAAATAAACAAAGCAGTGTGATAATGTGCAGCGGAAACTCTTTATCAACACCTTCCGATGCCAGGGAGAGGTGTTCAAAACTTTTTCAGAATAATGCTCACCTGATTTGTAAATATTTTTAAACGGTACCTCAAATGACATTGACATGATGCGATAAGCATAAGTATATTTTGTAGTTAAATACTTATCTGCTTTGCCTTTTTATTTTTATTTATTTTGTTTTATTGCAAAGCATCCAGTGTTTTATCTGTATTGAAAAGCAATCACAGAATACCCAATTACAGAATACCCAGCATACCCAGAATACAAGAATACCCAGAATATCCAAGCTCATAGTGACCCAAAACTGCTAAAAACTCCTACTAAAAAGTGTGCAGTGTGGTTTGCCTTTTTAAAACGGAAGGAACTTGCGATAAATCAGCTTTAACTACTTGAGGACCGCAGTGTTAACCCCCTCTAAAGACCAGGCCCTTTTTAGTTAAATAGGCCACTGCAGCTTTAAAGTGGATCCGATATGAACTTTTACTCATTGCATAATTGTGTTCCTTTCCTATTGTTTATAGGGTATTCCTCAAGCCAAATACTTTTTTGTTTTTGTTTTAATACTCTAATTCCCTATAAACTACACAAGCCACGCCCACAGGTTTTCAGAGAGCCAAGGCACTTTCAGACAGTAGCAAGGGCTCATGGGAGCTCAGTCTGGGCAGGAGGAGGGGGAGGTATTACTAGCCAGAGATTTCAGAGGCAGAAGGGAGGAGGGAGGAGGAGGGGAATTAGTTTTTTTTGCTCAGGATGCAGATAAGCCTGGCTTTGTGTAATGTTTACAAACACGGCTGCTGTCATTGTATCACAGGAAGAAATAATCATATTCTATTAAAGCTGTTTGCAGCTAGATTTGCTGTGTAAACTATCTAAACTTTAGATAAGATATATAGACAAGTTACTTGTTATAGTTAGTTTTTCATCTCTGATCCACTTTAAGGTGAAGCTGCAGGGCCGTAAAACTCAGCACATAGGTGATTCCCCCCCCCCTTTTCTCCCCACCAACAGAGCTCTCTGTTGGTGGGGTCTGATCGCTCCCCCAATGTTTGTTTGTTTTTTATAAATATTTATTTGTATTATTTTTAAATAAAATGTTGCTTTTTTAATTTTTTTAACTAACCCTCCCTACCCTGGCCAGCCTATTATCGCGATTGGCTGTGATAGGCTTCAACCTATCACAGCGGAATGCTTCCGTGTGTCCCAGGGGGACAGCTGTGTCACACAGCTGTCCCCAGTACAGCGCTGCTGCAGATCGCAGCGCTGTACAAAGTAATTAGATGGCGTTTTTGCCGTATAACAGTAGGGAGACTGTAGTCTCCCACAATGCATCACTACTGAATATACAAATGATCTCCTTATGCCCTTGAAACCAGGCTTACATCTACAGAAAAGCCCTCCTACTAAAAAGCCTGTCTTCAGGGGCATAAATAGAGAATTTGAATATTCAGTGTTGCAATCATTGTAGCTTGCACACAGAATCTTCCTGATATAATAAAGTCTTATTTCCCATGCTCAGAGATAGAGGAACAATCTGAGCAGCCTGAAAAGCCCAACGTGGCTCAGTGCGGCACCAATTACTAAGAAGTTTTTAAGGGGAGCAAGAAAGTAAACCTCACATGGTATTGCATTTTACTCTTTCCTTACATTGTCCAGAGGGGAAGAGAAATAGAAATATTGATTGTGAAATCTAGTGTTGGATTCAGCACTACATCCTGAACAGCGCAGTGAAGGAGTTCTTGGCAGACTGTGAAATGTAGCAACAAGCTGTCACTACCTTCAACTGCATACAAATATAAAGTAGTGGTGAATGCAGAAATAAAATCTACTTCCATTAGGTGCAAACAGGGTCTGTGTTTTAGAAGGAAAATGTCCCACATTGAATGCCCTCTAAGTCATCCTTATGCATACAGCCATACAAGGCAAGGATGTGTCAAACACAAAATTACACATTTCTTTTATTTTATTGCATATTGCATAATTATATTTGCATATTTAGCTTTATTAATGTAGACATCCTTTAAACTAAAGTATCATCAGATTTTTAAACTTATGGAAAAAAACATGTTTAGAGTAGACCAAACTACATGTAAAATGGGGATAGCGGGTGAACAATCAATGGAAAAATAGCTCTGCGTGTGATACTGAAAGGCTAGCATGATGACTAATCTACTGTTAGCACAATGTAACCGGATTTCAGCAATTGCTTAGAGCACTTTGCACACACAACGTACATTGCTTCCATAAGGCAAGGCCCACACAGCATATATCAAAGAGAATTATTTAGAATATATTGCTGACCAACATAAATGTACCTGGCAGGGCTTCCTTCTAATGAAAAACAGCTTGCACTCAATCCAGACGAGATAAACATCTTGAAGGTCATAAAATATTTATAAGTGCTAAAAACCAAGCACAAAACATCACTTATATTCTCAAGTCTCCATACAGAGAGGACTATGCGTGATTAGGCTCTGCATTTCAAGGCGAGTGCTTCGTCTCTTTCATTGTATGCTGTTTTAGCTGTTATAAATATTTTACACACTCTAAAGCTCTCTTCCATGGTCCAATTTAACAGCTAATTGTGCACTAAAGCAAGATTCTGTAAATCATTGTTGTATAAAAATACATATTGGAAAGAATGAAATCTATCATTAATATCAACTTACTATGCCCAGCTACAGCAGTTAGTTGATAGATTAAGCTTCATATATATAAACTCAAAATATATTTGAAAGGCAATAAAAAAAAAGATTGAGGATTTTGCTTTTCCCTGAGGCAACATGTTCGTTATACGGGTAACACCCTACTTCAGTGGTTAGTATTTTATATTGTATTCCCAAATGGAGATGTTAGGAATTTGTGTACTTTCCTTGGTTTTGTTCGGGTTTCTGACCATAGTCAAAAAATATACCATAACCCTAACTGAAATATAAACATCATGACTTTTGTTTGTAAGTGTATGGGTGTTTTATGGATATTGTGAACGTAAAATCCTCTACGGCAAGAAGTGGTATAGACTTGATGGTCCTTCTGGGCAAGGACTGGTGCAAACTATAGGACTGTTTAAAACAGGGACTGTTGTAAACAGTTTGAAAGACAAACATTGGTGTAATTATATTATCAATTGTATCCAATTGCTGGCATGGTTTTTAAGATCCTCTGGGGCAAGCACTTTGTAGAAAATTAGACCATCTGGGACTCAGCCTGCGGGCTGCTTTATGGCAGGGACTGTGCAAACTAAGAGATCCTCTGGGGAAGGAACCGGCAGAGTCAGCAAGATCCTCTAGTGTAAGACTTGGAGTAGATTGCAAAGGCCTCCTCAGGAAGCACTATATAAAATTAAGATTTTTACTTTTGAGGAAAAAAAAACAAAGGGACACCAGGAGCCCAATCTGGCACAGTATTGTTAGGTCACAGTGGTAGAATTCATAAACAATGTAGATATACTCACACCGCTGGGTTGCTAGAGGAGGCAAAAACTCAAAAAAGCATGTGTGGAAGTACCCTCCCCACTCAGCCTTGTGGATGTACAGAGGAGGTTACAGCTCAAAAAATTCATGTACTTGGGAGATTCCCAAGGGTCATGCCTTGATTGGACTAGTATACAACTCTTATGGGGTAGGGGGCCCCAGCAAGTGAGGGAAAAAACTAAAAAAATACACACACACACACACACACACACACACCAATGTATGTCATCGGAACAAGAGACTAGGTTGTGCGAATTCAGCAGTCTAAGTCTAGTATATCAAGAAGGTAAGGAGAGGAGGTCCTATTTTCAAGGGATGGATTTTGAACAAAGTAGTATTCAAAAAAAAATTTGTCTTAGCTTTATTGTGCACTTTATGGACAGCAGTATAGAAATTGGATCCTCTGGGGAACATCTAAGGTTTAATTAGAAACCATTTTTTCAGTGGTCTAAACAAATGTTCTTTCCTACTTTTGTGAAAAAAAAATTGCCCAAAAGGCAAAGTATTTCCAAAGTTGTATTTTTATAAACTAGACAGTTCCCAGATCTTCTGCAAATCCACTAATCCTCCACCCTGGGCTTTCACTCCTAAGAAATCACCTGAACCTTGTGTCAGCTGAGATATGCTTCCTATATAGTCATACAGAAGAGGAGTGGCTCACTGCAGTAGCAATTCATCATCACTAACCTCAGAGTAATTCCTCTTCCATAGAATATCTGTAATCAATATACGCAAGCAACTCTGTATATAAGGGCTGCTCTTGAAACATATTGATTACTAATGGTATATTCTATAATTTAAAGCAAACCTAAAGTGAAAATAGTCTGATTTAATAAACAATCCCACTGAGTCTGCAGCCAACCCCGATAAAACCAATGGCTTTGCTGAAAGAAGTGTACAACCTAATAAGATGGGTTACTCGTTTTGGGCACCTACATTAGCTCTCCATCATCTTCTTCATCATTAGCTCTATTATCCAGGTTGGCTGTGGAGTCATTTGCCTATTGCCGGTGGCCTCTCCTGGACTTCTGCACAGTTGTGGGGTTGAGTGGCTTCTCCTACTACAAAGCCAAAAAGCTTCACAGATGCACCAGGAAAAACTCAGGGAAAGCTCTTCAATGGGGGCAACAACAGCACAAAAATATGTAGTTTATTTAAAATACGCTTCAAAGCAGTTTTCAGGCTGGCAGAGGGAGGGCTACACCCAGAGCCAATTAGTCTCCACTGTATTGCAGGGCACTGTAGGTCCATCACTGTGATTTTGATTATAGAATTGGTAGACATAGTAATCAGTGACAAATGTAACACTATTAATAAAATGTATAGTAACGTCCAAGACACAGAGAGACTTTTGCCCATGCCAGCTTACAATGTAGAGGAACAGAGAGAAAACACGAGGTGCGGTAATATTGAATGTGTGTACCCATAAGCAGAATGTTTTCAGGTTAGCATTAGGAAGGAGCACAACTTGATAATAACGGGTCTCTTGTTAAAATCCCGTCTCCCGTACACCAGACATGCTATTGGTACTAAAACAATGTGCAATTTCTAAGACAGCGGCCATAGTCTGGCTTCCTTTGCTGCAAGAGGCAATTCTTTTTTTTTTAAAGAAAATGTTGCCCCAGGTATATCTGACAGCCACCTAAAAAACATGTTTTTGAAAAAAATCCTACTAGTTTTTATGGATCCTATGTTCTTTCCCTTAGTAAGCCAACCTCATTGCCTCATGAGAGTGAGCGTCACCCGGACAACTACACAGCCTTCCTCCAGCAAGGTGCTATGGAAAAAGGGCACATCCCAGACATGCAGGTACTTGTCGAATACAAGATGGTGCCAAGAGGTCCGACCAGAACAGAAGATCACATTGACCATCCCACATGACCATTTGATGTTGATAAACAATAAAGTTTTTAGGTCTTTTTTAAATGCACATCTAGTAGTATGGGTTTCTGAGGGGTGGAGTCATAGTATATGGTAAGTCGAGGTAAATTTTTGGATAATCCACTATGGGCCTGCTCAGAGTTTCCCCTCCCCTATTTGCAGAGACACAGCCCAGAATCAAAGAACAACATTCTGCAATCCCAACTAGTAACAAGGGAGGAAAAGTTAAATTACTGAGACTTCTTCTGATATAATTTATAAAGATTTTGATATAAAAAAAAGATCATACAAGGACTATTGCTATGATATATTTTTAGAGTGAACAAATGAAAACAAACACATTGCTTTTTATAGTGTCTATAAGAGTATAATTATGTAGAAATTATGATAAAGATTTTGAGTAAATAAATAATAATAAAAAAATAATGTGTAGCCCTAACCCTCAATTTAAGGGCCTGTCAAGTCGCAGCACATCTGACCTTTTCATCCCATAACACATAAATTTAATTCTTAACAAATTAAGGGATTATCAGAACTATGTTCTTTTGTGCTTGAAGAATATTCTTAACATTTCAACGTAAAAAAGAAATCCCCCTGGATCAAAACAGTTTTATACACCGTCATTAAAACAGCGGTTGGAGTGTTTGGTTGGCAAAGAAGTGATTTCTGGGTTTGAACGCAAGCATGTAAATGCTACGTGCGGTAAACAGCTAGCAATATAACTCAACAGGCCACATACTTTACTGGGAAGAATAATGTGCCTTCATTTTGTTTGCACATAATGCTTGGTTATTTATATCATTAAAAGAAAATATGTTTTTTTAATGTTCTACTCCAGGCAAGCATATTTACAGTAAGCGTGAAATGTTTTACCTCTGGAACGATCTGTAATCCTGTCTAGCCAGTCCTGTAACTGAGATAATGCTGCATTTGCTCAAGTAGTCCTGGGCTTCTCTTGCCTATTATTCTCCTTCTGATCAGCGTTGCTTATCAATTTTCGGCAAAGACATTTTTGCATTAAGAATTCTATTTTAAATTATGAGAAAATATTTGTAAACATCGTTTTAGTTATCTCCTAGGAGATATTTTTTCATCTTTTATTTAAATTAACTTTTAAGCACTTTGCAATGGAAAAAGTACCCAAAAGTAGGTGAAAATGTCCTATCAAAATTATTTAGAGTATTTCTTTGCTTGCTGGTGGTATAAAAGGCATTTTATGTACAAGTTGTGAAAATATCCCCTGGGAGAAAACTCAGGTAAAAAAGGGAATTGCATATGGCCCATTGTATTTTTGCAAAATGGTCAAAGGAAAGAACTTCGTGAAAATGTGCGAACAATGTGAAAAATCATTATTTCTCCCGGCACAAATTAGCGAAAAATCACAAAAGGTTTATTTTCAGAGGTATAACCTCCTTGCCGGTTCAATTCCCGCTGGCAAGGAGGCAGTGCAGCACTTTTTTTTTTTCAAATCATGTAGCGAGCCCAGGGCTCGCTACATGATAGCCACTGAGCGGCGGCATCCCCCCACCCACTCCGATCGCTTTCGGCGATCAGAGTAAGCAGGAAATCCCGTTCAGAACGGCATTTCCTGCAGGGCTTCCCCGGTCGCCATGGCGACGGGGCGGGATGACATCACCGACGTCATGGACGTCGGGACATCAGAGGGAATCCCGATCCACCCCTCAGCGCTGCCTGGCATTGATTGGCCAGGCTGCGCAGGGGTTTGGGGGGGGGCGGCTTGGTGCGGCGGATAGCGGCGAATCGGCGGGTAGCAGCGGCGATCGCGTACCACACGCAGCTAGCAAAGTGCTAGCTGCGTGTAGGAAAAAAAATTATGCAAATCGGCCCAGCGGGGCCTGAGAAATCCTCCTGCGCAGGTTACCCCGAGCTGAGCTCGGGATAACCTGCAAGGAGGTTAAGACTTAGGGCTTGATTCACAAAGCGGTGCTAAGCTAACCTAGAAAAAAAAGAGTTTTGGGCTTGATAAGCATTGCACTAAGTAGGTTAGCACTGCTTTGAGGGAAAAACTCGCGTGCAAAGTTTTGCAAAGTCCGGTGTGCGCGAAACATCACATAGGGTTTAATGGCATTGCGCGCATAAAACTGTACGCGCGTAAAACTTTACATGCAAAACTTTGCATGCGAGTTTATTTTATCACGCCTAAACTGAGTTTAGGCGTGATAATGGGCTTTTCACCAGTGTGCTAACAGTTACCACGGCTTTGTGAATCAAGCCCTTATTGATGAATACTCATTCTGCTCTCCCCTCCTGTAATCAAAATCCCAGTGATGGACTTACAGTGCCCTGCAATACAGTGGAGACTAATTGGCTCTGAGTGTAGCCCTCCCTCTGCCAGCCTGAAAACTGCTTTGAAGCGGATTTTTACTAAACTACATATGCAATATTTAAAAAGAATACTCTGCACTTTGGTATGAGAGAATATGCAGCATTACAAAGCTACTGTAATTTTTTAAGCTAATAATTCATACTGTAATATTGCTTGGGATGTTGTCTCATGAATATGCCTGCAGGAAGCTGCTAACCAAATGCATGCTTGAGGAACTATCCCGTATTAGCAGTCTCCTGAAGGCATAACCATGTGACCTTGGCCAAGGGAAAATAACAGTTTGGTCATTTTGTCCAATACAAGAAAAAAATGACTCACTATTGACATTAGCCTTTAAAATCTCTGTCAGCCCTTCTCAAGCCCCCGCCCTCTTTACAACACCTAAATTGGCTTACGTAGAATGTGTTTTATCATTTTGTTTTCTGTTGGTATTCTTGCAATAAAAGAAAGAACATTATGTAGGGTGGTGATAAGTGGTACATACCAGCTTGCACTTCTGGTGCCCAGGGTGGAGTAAAAAGCAGAGGGGCCTTATTCAATACACATGAACAGGGCCGCCAATCTCTACTGTTAAAAATGTTCCTGTATGCATTCTTTACATAGACGGCACCCCAACCCACCACGGGTAAGGCACATTCATGTTATACAACATCAGAGTGATTGTGTAGTGAGGGAAATATGAAGGTGAAGGACACTATATTTATTTCCTTTTACACAATGCCTATATCTTGGCTGTCCTCGTGGTCTTTTTGGCTTCAGTAGTTTCTAAATCACACAACTAAAACAACAATACATATAGTGTGGTTACACTTTAATCAGAGAACCTTTTACCGTATACTTCAGTGCTAGACTAGTTTTGGGGACCCAACAGGAACCCTCATAGACCGATGGCCGCTCCCATGCTTGAGTAATTTGGCCATGGCCACTAATTTGTAGAAAGCAGGGAACCCAGAAGGAAACACCAACCATTAAACTCTAAAATTGCACACTAGAACTTTTGTCCATGGCCTTCAGACACCATTAATTGACACGACTTGTGCAATATTCCTAGACCCGAGGTTCCTAGGTTGGTGGTACGCATAGTGTTTCCTGCTGGGTCCTCTATTTCTTTCAAATAAGTGGTTGCTAGTGATGATCTTAATCAGCTATCTATGATTACACACAATTTCACATACATATTCACAATGACGCCTATACACAATTACAATTTGTAAATTCTATTGATATCATATAATCATTCGTAATTTCACGTAAATGTTTGTGTAATGTCATGTTGACTTTAGTGGTGAACAGAAAAGCCCCATACATGTTATCGTCATCAAAATGACTACACATGCTAAAGAGAAAATCATTATTCAAAAACATCTCGTAGTTTTTGATATTTATTCTAAAAATGCAGAGAAAAATGGTTTCTAAATTCAGAAAAATAATAGTTTAAAAACCATTTTTCTTTACATTTTGATTTTCTGAAAAACTACAAAGTCTTTTTTTTTTTACTTGTACCCACTCTTTAACACTTGTAGCCATTTTGGTGGCAATCGCATGTATGGGAGCTTCGCGATTAACCATTAACATTGGCACAAAATTACACGAAAATGATGTGAAAATTATAATAATAATAATAATCTGACCGTTTATATAGCGATTTTCTCCTGTCGGACTCAAAGCACTCAAGAGCTGCAGCCACTGGGACGCGCTCAGGAGGCCACCCTGCAGTGTTAGGGAGTCTTGCCTTGAACTCCTTACTGAATAGGTACTGACCCTAGCCAGGATTCGAACCCTGGTCTCCCATGTCAAAGGCAGAGCCCTTAATCAGTACTCTATTCAGCCACTGCAAAATTGACACCACAGTACGAATTATCACAATTACAGACTAAATTAATTATGATTTTTTTTTTCAAAAATGTTTGCATTAGCACATTTTTGCATTGTAATTGCAAAATCTGATGCAAAATTACATCTCATCACTAGTGGTTGGTTGCAACAAAATTGCCGTGAGCAGGGAGGTTTCACCTCTGCTAGACTAGTGCCTATACATTGTCTGGGTTTGTTGTAAGGCTACACGCTATGCAGAGGTTACAGCACACTATGCAGAGGTTACAGCACACTATGCAGAGGTTACAGCACACTATGCAGAGGTTACAGCACACTATGCAGAGGTTACAGCACACTATGCAGAGGTTACAGCACACTATGCAGAGGTTACAGAGGTTACAGCACACTATGCAGAGGTTACAGAGGTTACAGCACACTATGCAGAGGTTACAGAGGTTACAGCACACTATGCAGAGGTTACAGAGGTTACAGCACACTATGCAGAGGTTACAGAGGTTACAGCACACTATGCGGAGGTTACAGCACACTATGCAAAGGTTACAGCACGCTATGCAGAGGTTACAGCACGCTATGCAGAGGTTACAGCACACTATGCGGAGGTTACAGCACGCTATGCAGAGGTTACAGCACACTATGCGGAGGTTACAGCACGCTATGCAGAGGTTACAGCACACTATGCAGAGGTTACAGCACACTATGCAGAGGTTACAGCACACTATGCAGAGGTTACAGCACACTATGCAGAGGTTACAGCACACTATGCAGAGGTTACAGCACACTATGCAGAGGTTACAGCACGCTATGCAGAGGTTACAGCACGCTATGCAGAGGTTACAGCACACTATGCGGAGGTTACAGCACGCTATGCAGAGGTTACAGCACGCTATGCAGAGGTTACAGCACACTATGCAGAGGTTACAGCACACTATGCAGAGGTTACAGCACGCTATGCAGAGGTTACAGCACGCTATGCAGAGGTTACAGCACACTATGCAGAGGTTACAGCACACTATGCAGAGGTTACAGCACACTATGCAGAGGTTACAGCACACTATGCGGAGGTTACAGCACGCTATGCAGAGGTTACAGCACACTATGCGGAGGTTACAGCACGCTATGCAGAGGTTACAGCACACTATGCGGAGGTTACAGCACGCTATGCAGAGGTTACAGCACACTATGCAGAGGTTACAGCACACTATGCAGAGGTTACAGCACACTATGCGGAGGTTACAGCACGCTATGCAGAGGTTACAGCACACTATGCAGAGGTTACAGCACACTATGCAGAGGTTACAGCACACTATGCAGAGGTTACAGCACGCTATGCAGAGGTTACAGCACGCTATGCAGAGGTTACAGCACACTATGCAGAGGTTACAGCACGCTATGCAGAGGTTACAGCACACTATGCAGAGGTTACAGCACACTATGCAGAGGTTACAGCACACTATGCAGAGGTTACAGCACACTATGCAGAGGTTACAGCACGCTATGCAGAGGTTACAGCACGCTATGCAGAGGTTACAGCACACTATGCAGAGGTTACAGCACACTATGCAGAGGTTACAGCACACTATGCAGAGGTTACAGCACACTATGCAGAGGTTACAGCACGCTATGCAGAGGTTACAGCACGCTATGCAGAGGTTACAGCACGCTATGCAGAGGTTACAGCACACTATGCAGAGGTTACAGCACGCTATGCAGAGGTTACAGCACGCTATGCAGAGGTTACAGCACGCTATGCAGAGTTCACCACATGCCCATCCCTACACGATCACTTTAGCTGTCTGCACACCTTGCATTTTCTACTCTTATCTTTCTAATACTTTCACAGTTCATGTCTTATTCCTAATGCTGGGAATACACAATGAGTTTTTTCGGCAGATAGATGTTTCCATAGATAATTTTCGACATGTTTGATCTTACTTTCGATTGTTTTACCGCTCGATTTCTCATAGAAATGAATGGAAATTGATAAGAAAAGATAAGAGAATCAACGGGAAATCAAGTGGAAAAATGAATTGAAAATCAATCGAAAGGAAAATCGAGTGTTCCTAGCATTAAACTATAGGTAACAATAACAACAATATTTATATAGCGCTTTTCTCCCTGGGGCCTCAAAGCGCTGTGGCCCTGCATTATGCAGTCTCAAAGGCTCAGGAAAAGAGGTGAGTTTTTAGCCTTTTTTTAAAGCTGTCCAGAGAGGGAGCCTCTCGTACTGATTGTGGAAGTGAGTTCCATAGAGTAGGGGCTGCGTAGGAAAAGGCCCGAGCACCAAATGTTAAGTGTATCCTGGGAATAACCAGCTTCATCTTGTTGGCAGAGCGGAGGGTGCGTGGAGGGGCATAACGTTCCAATAGATCCGCTATGTATTTGGGTCCCATGTGGTGTAGAGCCTTGAATGTCAGCAGGCAGATCTTAAAATTGATTCTCCATTTTACTGGCAACCAGTGAAGAGTTTGCAGCACTGGGGTGATGTGTGAGCAGTGGGGGGCATTGCAGTACTGGGGAGATGTGTGAGCTGCGAGGGGCATTGCAGTTCTGGGGTGATGTGTGAGCTGTGGGGGGCATTGGCTAGGAGTCTGGCTGCAGCATTCTGTACTAGCTGTAAGGGGCGCAGAACCTTTTCTGTAGATCCGATGAACAGGGCGTTGCAGTAGTCTAGGCGGGAGGATACAAATGCATGAACCAGGGCAGGTAGGTCTTCAGCTGGGATAAGGTGTTTGATTTTCGCTATATTTCTTAGATGGAAGAAGGAAGACTTGACGACAGCTGATATCTGCTGTTTGAGTTTTAGATTTCCATCCGGGATCACCCCAAGGTTTCGCACAGAGTCTTTATACTGTACAGTATCTCCCCCAATTGCTAGTTTGAGGTGGTGAGCGTTTTGAACTTTATCCATCATGTGTGGACCACCTACCACCAACACCTCTGTTTTGTCAGAGTTCAGCCTCAGCCAGCTGGTGTTCATCCAATTTTGTAAATCCACTAGACACGCATTTATGGATGCTGATGGGTCTTGGGTGCCAGGCTTGAAGGACAGATACAGTTGTGTGTCATCTGCATAACAATGGTATCCTAGGCCATAGTTCTGGATTATTTTGCCCAGAGGGAGCATGTAGACTGCAAAGAGTAATGGTGATAGTACAGAACCCTGTGGAACTCCATAGGGAAGTGGCACTGGATTAGAGTAGTGTGTGCCCAGACATACTTGCTGTGTCCTGCCAGATAGGAAGGTCTGAAACCAGCTAAGAACAGTATCCCTTAGGCCACAGTAATTCTTCAGTCGCTGGATTAGTATTTCATGATCCACAGTATCAAATGCTGCAGACAAGTCAAGAAGAATCAAAATTGAGCAATCACCCTTGTCCCTTGCAGTAAGTAGATCATTCATTACTCGGACTAATGCCGTTTCAGTGCTGTGCCTTTTCCTGAATCCTGACTGAAAAGTATCAAAGATGTTATCTGTAAGCCTGGCTTCTAGCTGGTTGGCGACTACTTTCTCGATAACTTTGGTAGGAAGGGTAAGTTCGCAACAGGTCTGTAGTTGGTTACAGAATCAGGATCTAGTGATGGTTTCTTCAAGAGGGGTTTTATGATTGCTTTCTTTAGTTCTTCTGGGAAAAGTCCACTTTGCAAGGAGCACTGAGTGATTTTGTGAAGTGCTGGCCTGTTCAGCTCTGGGCACTGCATTAAGGATCCAGTTGGGCCAGGATCCAGGTCGCAGGTAGTGGGGCGGAGACTTTGAATGAGAATTCCAAAATCTTCTACACTCAGAGTGTCAAAGACTTGCCATGGTGGTACGGTAGTAGGCAGATGCAAAGTCCAGTGGTCAATTGATGTTGGTGTAATGCTGGCACGGATGGTAGACACCTTGTTTGTGAAGAAGGCAGAGAATTCTTCACACCTTTCCCTGGAGAATGTGGTTGGGGCTTTTAGGCAGAAAGGATTGCAGAGTGATTCCACTGTGTGGAAGAGTTGAGCAGCTCTGTTGTTGGCTGTAGATATTTTGTGCGAGATAAAGTCTGATTTTTTTCTTGGTTATTGCTTGTTGGTATTGTCTGAGGTGTTGAACTAGGCTAGATTTGTGCTCCTCAGACCCTGATTTACGCCACTTTCTTTCAAGTCTGCGCCCTTTCTTTTTTAGATCCATGATGGTTTTGTCAAACCAATTAGCTTTCTGCTTTTTGGTTGCTGATTTGGTGCGCCATGGGGCAATACTGTCAAGTGTTTCATATATCGTGTTGTTGTACTGGGTTACTAGAGAGTTTGGGTCCATTTGACTGTGGAGCAGATTTGTAAAATCCAGGTTGGCAGTTATCCTCTCCGGTGTTAATTTATTCAGGGGACGGATTTTGATTGTTTCTTTAGGGAGCTGCTTGATAGGGTGATGTTCAATAGTAAACTGTATTATGCAATGGTCTGACCACACCACTGGGGTTACTGTTATGTTACTAATGTCCATTCCAAGGTGGAACAGTAAGTCTAGCGTATGCCCTCCTCTGTGGGTAGCAGATTTTACAACTTGTGTGAAGCCTAGTCCACCCATGAGATTTATTAGTTCATTTGCATCTTGTGATTGAGTGTTATCAGCCCGGGTGTTGAAGTCACCAAGGATGATCCATCTCGGATAAGACAGTTAGCATTGCCAGAAGTTCTGAGAATTCCTGTAGGAATGGGTCAGCATCTCCGGGGGGACGATAAACCACTCAAATTTTGAAGCCTTTACCAGCTGAGATCTGGGCACCTATACATTCAAAGGACTTTGTTGAGCCAACATTCAGGGCCCTGAGCTGCAGAGTTGTTTTGCCACAAATTGCTACACCCCCTCCTCTGCGGTCTCGTCTTCCCTCACTTAGGACTGAGTAATTGTATGGGATGATTGCTTCCAATGTTGGGCCCGCATTGGCATCAATCCAGGTTTCAGTGATGCATGAAAAATCGCATGTCTGAATAAGGTCCGCAATAATGGCTGTCTTATTGTTTATAGAGCGGGCATTGCAGAGCAATGCAGTGACTGCATGGGGCTTAGCAATGGCGACTGGGTTCACTGCCGGGGTGTTACTGCATCTCTGACTAGGGACATGGTAACTTCTGCTACTTTCAGCCTCTGATTTCTAGTAAACATCACTGGAGATCGCTGGAAAGTTCTTTCCCTTGAATGGACCTGGGTCCCTGAAGTTGGACTGAGACTGAGTGTGGCACTTTTTATGGGCCTGGCCGCCTTTTTTACCTCTGTGCGTTTTATTTAAAATCCCTAGAGATTCCAGCAAATTAGCTTGTTTTTTCCCAATGTGAGATGCAGCTCTTGATGGCCTGAGAGATAGTAAGATGCTGGCTGTATAGATTAACATTGCTCTTTGGGAAGGAATGGGTTAAGTAAGCTCTTCCTTTGATTGTTGTTGTTTATCAGTGGGGGGTAGACAAAAGCAAACTGCTGGCCTTGTGAGGTAGACTTTTGTATTTTAAAAAAACTGAAGACTTTTTAAATTTATTTTTACATTTGCACAATTGATAGTATCTAGATAACATACCTTGAAACATTCATTGTCTAGGCTGTGCTGTGCCAAATAGCATATCACTGAATTACTGAATAATATAAATCGTTAGAGTATATTACGGTATTCATGGCTTCAGCAGATGTCTAGGAATGGGTAAACGACAGGACATCCTTTCCGATTAATTTTAGTATCACTGTTCATGATGATTGGCATTAAATTAAGCTGTGAATATTTGTCCACAAAGACCAATAACACTTACATTTTATGAATTAGTTAAGAACTACTACAACTTTATGGCCGTTTAAACCATCACCACCACTGTGGCTAAGTGACTGTCAGTTTTATGCATGTGCTTTGTCAGTTGGTGTATTCCTTGTCTAGTATTTTTTTGCTTATTTTGTCTGTTTTTTTACGATCATGGATGGAACATGAACTTGAAGCATATGGCGTTTCTAGAGAATACAGCAGTGTTTAACAACGAGCCAAAAGAACTGGAAGCTAAAACTGAAACAAGTAAATAGGACCAAGTACAGCAGATTTTTCACACTTTCATGAGCAAAGTACGTTTCAGAATAGTAGGGGTCTGACTGATCTTTTAGCAACAGTGGGATGTGTGCACTAAACGTTGTTAATAAGAATTGTAAGACTATATATATATATTTACAGAGCAAAGGAAAAGAGAGCATCTTATGAGGAGAAAAAAATAGCGATAACCAAAAGAGAAAAAACAAATCCTCTTACCCTGTCAATGTGTTGAGTTAGGGTTAGTGCCTCATGCAGCATGGGAAGAATCATGTTTACTACTGGTGTGCAGGGCTAGGGTTTTTTTTTATTCCCTTAGTTGAAGACACACCCCTTTTCCCCCTACATAGATACCCACATATATCCAGATTGCTGTATCAGAGCTGGATCAGATGTAGTTTATGGTGTGTAGTAGCTATGAGTGCTGAGATTGAGCCTTTAATATCAGCATATATAAATCAGGAAAGGGCTGCATGTGATATCATTACCAACAAGGCTGTTCATCAGTAGGCCACAGAGTGGGAGGGGTTTCAAATATTTTGCGTTACTTTGGGGTTTTAGGATTTGCACATCCACTCCTAGCTCACTTGATTATTAGTTATTGGTAGTTTAGACATAATTGATTCACTTAGACAAATAGCATGCCTTATCATAGTTAACATGCCTTATCATAGTCAACACGCCTTATCATAGTTGGCATGCCTTTTTAGAGTTAACACGCCTTATTAGAGTAGCATAGTGAGCGCTACAAACTTATGCCTGCTAATTGGCAATGATGAGAGCTCCACTCATCCTGCTCTGAGCCCCTGCGGGTCCAATCACTTTAAAGGATATTATCCCCGCCCTTTGATTGGCCCAATAGGCTGCCTGTCAAGTTTCCTGTCAAGTAACAGGCAGCCTATTGGGCCAATCACAAAGTGTGGGGATAATGTCCTCTAAAGTGATTGGACCCTCGGGATTGGAATTGCCAATTAGCAGGCATATGTTCGTAGTGCTCGCTATGCTACTTTGATAAGACTTTGATAAGGCATGTTAACTCTGATAAGGCATGCTATTTGTCTTAGTGAATCAAGCCCAAAGAGTGGCCAAGCTTTTAAATAAACTAAACAAAATAACACTGCACACTAGCCTACTCTCATAAGGTTTAATGGCCGGCTACCAGAAATGGAACGGTTATGGTTTTGTACAAATTGTTAATGTTAGCAAAAATTTCAAAGTTTTTAAAAATGAATCTTAAAAGCCTAATATTTTTACAGATATATCTCTAATTTCTACAAAACTAGAAACAAAATGTAACATGTATCTAATAAATCTCTGTGAATACGCAGATAACTGAAATGGGATTGGCTGCAATAGTTACTCCTCGCGCCTTTCTACACAGTATCACATTAATAAGACAGAACTTAACTCAAATAATGAAAAAGGCCTACCATGCAAAGTGAGATCCCAATAGTAACTGTATCTAACCACTTCAGGACCACAGGTTTTACCCCCTAGTAACCAAGCCATTTTTTTACAAAATAGGCCACTGCAGCTTTAAGGCCTTGCTGCAGGGCCATACAACTCAGTACAGCTCAGTGATCCCCCCCAATTTTCTGCCCACCAACAGAGATTTCTGTTGGTGGGGTCTGATCGCTCCCCCAATGTTTATTTATTTTGCACAAATATATATTTTTTTAAATAAATTCTTCTAATTTTTTTTTTTACTATTTTTTTTCCCCTTCTCTTACGCCCCTCTAGCAATCAGCCTATGGCAGCAATCACTCCTGAGTGTCTCTGGGGACAGCCGTGTCACAGGGCTGTCCCCAGTACAGTGCTGCCTTAGATCGCAGTGCTATTAGACGGCATTTAACAGTTTCCTAGCGGTGATCGCTGGGAGACTGTGGCGGAGTGGAGCTCCGTCACCCAAGCGGAGATGCACGCGCATTGGCGCACACGATCTCCTGCAAATGCCTGCCCCAGGACTTTATGCCGATCGGCGTTAGGCGGTCCTGGGGCCTGCGCTGCACCCATGCCCTTCGGCGTGACGCCGTCGCCTAGTCGTTAATATGTATATTTTAATGACTGAATTTCAGGCTATTGTCAGTAAATGTGTCTGAGAGACATGCCAGGTACAGTGAATGCATTATACACAATAAGACGCACAGTGGTTCCAACCCACACAAGTGCCCTGAAACATTTATGTGTCGCGGAAGCTGTGGTCACATGCTGCCTCTTCCCGGCTCTTTTACCGTGACAATGTTATGGCTTCTGCTCGTAATGTATAATGCTCTGTGTCATTAATATTTGAAGTTGTGACCTTAAGGGAAATCCCATTTCTGTTGGAAACAGCTCATTATTCTCACTCTCACTGTCTTTACATGCATATGAAACTCAGTAATTCTGCAGGGAAACTGGATGCTAAAGGGTGTCACAATTTTCTGCAAGGTGGGAACTTCAGGCCCCTCTTAAAGAGACTCTGAAGCGAGAATAAATCTCGCTTCAGAGCTCATAGATAGCAGGGCATGTGTGCCCCTGCTAAACCGCCGCTATCCCGCTGCTAAACGGGAGGTCCCTTCACCCCCAAACCCCCACTGCAACACTTGGTCACAGACTTGGTCGCTCCTGGAGACAGGGCTAACGGCTGCAGCCCTGCCTCCAGTCGCGTCTGTCAGCAGCGCATCGCCGCCTCTCCCCCGCCCCTCTCAGTGAAGTAAGACTGAGAGGGGTGGGGGGGAGGCGGAGATACGCGCTGACAGACGCGCGTGGGGCAGGGCTGCGGCGGTTAGCCCTGCCCCAACCAGGAAGCGCTCCCCTGCATTACGGAGGGGATTTGGGGGATCAGGGACCCCCGTTAAGCCGCGGGATAGCGGCGGTTTAGCAGGGGCACACATGCCCCTGCTATCTAGGAGGTCTGAAGCGAGATTTATTCTCGCTTCAGACTCTCTTTAAAGAACCAAAATCTCACAAAATGTAAATACAGCACATAACTATAGCATGAACGGTTCTCTACAAGCACTATAAAATAATATCAAAAATAAAACTATACAATGCACCATGGACAGCACGGTGGCGTAGTGGTTAGCGCGCTTGCCTTGCAGCGCTGGGTCCCCGGCTCGAATCCCAGCCAGGTCAACATCTGCAAGGAGTTTGTATGTTCCCCCCATGTCTGTGTGGGTTTCCTCCAGGCACTCTGGTTTCCTCCCAAAACATACAGATAAATTAATTGGCTTCCCCCCTAAATTGTCTCTAGACTACAGAACATACACTACACAGTATAGACATATGACTATGGTATGGACTAGATTGTAAACTCCTCCGAGGGACAGTTAGTGACAAGACTATATATACTCTGTACAGCGCTGTGGAAGATGTTGGCGCTATATAAATACTAAATAATAATAAAATTCCTTTTTCCTATGTCGCTCTCACTTACAGCAAGTAGTAAAAATCTGACAGCTTTTGGACTAGTCTATATCCTCATGGGGGATTCTCAGGGTTTTAGGATTTGCTTGGTCCTGCTGCCAAATAGTGTGCAAACAAATAGGGAAGCCGGCTGACATCTTTGTATAGATCCTTTCCAAGGAGTGCTTTCTTATATTATAAAATAAATACTGAGAATCCCCCAAGATACTCAAGATAGACACAACAACTGCCCCAGTTTTACAGAGTTCTATAAGAGTTTCTTTTGTTCTGGGAGAAATGTTCTGAAATTTGTATCTTACATGTATCTGTACATGTGTATTTTAAAGACAACGGAAGTGAGAGGTATACGGAGGCTGCCATATTTATTTCCTTTTAAGCAATACCAGTTCCCTGGCTATCTTGCTGATCCTCTGCCTGTAATACTTTTAGCCATAGCCCCTGAAAAAGCATGCAGATCAGGTGATTCTGACATTAGATCTGACAAGATTAGCTGCATGCTTGTTCCTGGTGTTATTTAAACACTACTGCAGCCAAATAGATGAGAAGGGCTGCCAGGCAACTGGTATAGCTTAGAAGGAAGTAAATATGGCCATATTTCTCTTGCTTCAGTTGTCCTTTATATTGTACCATTCTTTCCTCATAGTGGCTCTTTAACCACTCTGCGACCGCTTCACCCAGAATTGCAGCCGCAGAGTGACTGTCCTAGGACCGTCTAACCCAGGATTGCGTCATATCGCGATGCGTGAGATTTGCAGGGAATGAGCGTTTGCTCTGCGCCTGTTCCCTGCAGAGGGAGAGAGGCGGCGGCAGCAAACAGCCTGCCAGCTCGTGGCTGGCAGGCTGTTACAAACAGAAAAATACATTTACTTACATGTATATCACTGCAATGTCCTGCCCACCGCAGCTCTGTCACTGATCTGTCTCCAGGAAAGTCATAGAAACGGATTCCTCTCATAGGCTGATATCTATGAGAGGTGATCAAGATGATTGGATGTCGGGGTGGGGGGGGGGGGGTAGAGAGGGGGGAATCATAATTTTAAATAAAATAGTGATTTTCATAAAAAAAAAAAGACAATTAACTTAAAGGAATACTATCGATTCACATATTTTTTTCAATTGACACAGGAATTGTTTGGGAAGTGCTGCTAAGTACTGGTGTATACATTTTAGTAGCAACTTCTTTGTTTACTGTTATCAAAGTACTTTCAAAGTTTACTGACGACCAAAACTGACGGCTGACTGAGCCATGAGGAGAGGGGAAATTCCCCTCACACTTGATCAGTGAACTCTATGTGTAGCTCTGTGTGTGACAGAGAGAGAGAGAGCTCCCAACAGCTGCAGCTCCTGTGTCCTGTGTTTCTGACTGACCTGTCTGAAGAGAGCAGAGGAAATGTAACTAATTGTCACAGCTTTTCATACTGCTTTTGCTTTCCCAGTTTGATATGTTTGAGATTTGCTTTCTGCAGTCTGATATGCAACTCTGGCTGTGCATTGAAGCAGACACCCCTTCTGCAAATTATTTGTCCCAATATAGCTAAATCCTACCCTCAATAAATTACAGCTTTTGCCTGATATTTAACATGAAAAGTAGGAAAATGTTTACACAGCTACTTAGACATTATTTGCACACTGTGCTTTTAGAACACTTGGGTATCGATAGTATTCCTTTAAAGAAAAAAAAATACCGTAGCAGCAGCAATCAGATGCTTTCTGTTGGTGGCAAGAAAAGGGGACAAGATTAATTTGTGTGCTGACTTGTATGGCCCTGCAGCAAGCTATTAAAGCTGCGGTGTGCCGATTTGTAAATAATGGCCTTGTCACTAGGGGCCTGTAAGCCTGTGGTCTTCAACTGGTTAAAGCTGCTCTGCTCATATAATATTGCAGAGAATACCCTTTGACAACGTTGCAAGAGAGTAATTTGAGCTTATTGGCAGTTCTGGAAATTCATAGGTGGCTGCAGTTTAAAAAGGAAAGATCATTTTTAATATCATTAAATTTCCACAAGACATGTGCAGCTCTCATTCATGGTCATTACATTCTTAACACCACTAAAATTTACCACTAAAAACTCTTGTCAGCCACGGCAGTAAGAGCCTTCCTTGCTCAGCTTATTCAATAGCCTGTGAAAGGAGTCCAGCGTGCAAATGGTGAATGATATGGAAATAATTCCTACTTGTCTGTATGGCAAACTTAAAGTGGATCCGAGATGAAAAACTAACTATAACAAGTAACTTGTCTATATATCTTATCTAAAGTTTAGATAGTTTACACAGCAAATCTAGCTGCAAACAGCTTTAATAGAATATGATTATTTCTTCCTGTGATACAATGACAGCAGCCATGTTGTTTGTAAACATTACACAGAGGCAGGCTTATCTGCATCTTGAGCAAAAGAAAACTAATCCCTCCTCCTCCTCCTCCCTCCTCCCCTCTGCCTCTGAAATCTCTGGCTAGTAATACCTCCCCCTCCTCCAGCCCAGACTGAGCTCCCATGAGCCCTTGCTACTGTCTGAAAGTGCCTTGGCTCTCTGAAAACCTGTGGGCGTGGCTTGTTCAGTTTATAGGGAATTAGAGTATTAAAACAAAAACAAAAAAGTATTTGGCTTGAGGAATGCCCTATAAACAATAGGAAAGGAACACAATTCTGCAATGAGTAAAAGTTCATCTCGGATCCACTTTAATGCAGCTTGAAATGGGAGAAACCAAGATCCACAGGGCATTAACTAATTGGCCCAATCCCAATCTGCATAACTTTATTAGCCTCTCATTGGCCATTGCTAGTGATGGGCCAAAATTTCACATTTTCCTTAATTATGACACAAAATATGTATTTACAACACAAAACCGTAATTTGTAATTATCAGACAAGGCGCAATTTTCTAATTCATATTTTGTGTTGTAATTTTGTGTATCGTTATTCCATAATTCTGCGGAATTGTGAAAATGACGACTAACACTTCATTGTAAATTTGTGTTTTACTTGAAAATACGTTCTGAAAAATACTTGTAATTATGAAAATTAAAGTTCCAACAATGATTGTAATTATGGAAATGTTGTGTATTGTCGTAATTACGCAAAATTAGCCATTTGCAATTTTGCAATATGCAATTTTCTATTACACTCCTTATTGTAATTACAAAAACTGGGAGAAATTTCGCAAAATCATTAGCACATTAAGTTCATCTCTACTATGCACAAGCTTGTTCCCCATTCCTACATCCCCCTCTGTTTCCATCATCAACAGACTCTAACCCCCCCCCCCCCCCCGCTCTGTTCTATTATAATTGTTATTTATGGTCTGCCCCGGATATAAAGGATAATGAATGCATGAGTAGAATTTGTATAAGAAGCAATCCCACATTCTCCATGTATAAATAGTCATATTTTCTTTTCTTTCTAGTGCTCTTCCAGCCCTTTGGCAAACATTTACATCATCCAGCGTTTATTGGCAAATACTATGGGTCACCAGGCAATAATGCATTATAATATAATGAGAAAAAGCGTCTTTTAATGCAGACAATAAAAACAAGTTAACCAAAAATATATTGCCGCTTAATTGCCCTTGGCACAAGGAGAAGCAATATCCCATATATTTAAACATGTTTCTGTATTATTGAAAATGTGCCTGGATTGGATGCAATGGAAACGTTACAGTGTTTTAATCGTTTATTCTGTAAGCTGTTCAGCACTGGAATATTCTACCTAGAGGTGCATTAAACATTTATCTTATTACACACTGAGCGGAGTGCCAGCTATTGTCTTTGTGCCACGGTAAAACAAACTACATACAGTCAAAAAGATTTAAGAAGACCAGTAAAAAATAAATAAATAAATAAAAACCTGGCGCACTTAACTTTATTTTTTTCTAATCTCCATTGTAGACCAAGTATACAGAATGAGGATAAGCAAAAAGTATCCTAACAAGAACCTTTCACCGGAAAGCAGATTATGAAATAAAACTGCACCTTATAGACACATGTTCCATTATCTTATTAGTGTAGCTCAGGCACTGATATGATAAACGAATCAAGCTTTATAGCTACAACCAGTAAATGTTAGGAATGCAGCATAATTTGTGTATGCAAAGCAGTGATTAGGAACTGATATTCTCAGTAGCATGGCTACAGAACCATGACCCCCCCTTACCCCCATGGTACAACCCATCATGACACACTTGTCAAGGAAATGTCCCTGTGTGACAGAGTTATAAGCAGAGCAATGGATTTTTTTGTTGTTGATGATTATCAGAGGCACATTGCTAATGGATATTCTTTGACTCTTAACCTTGTCAGCTGAGGGGGAAAGAGAGATAGGCTTTCTGACCTGCTCTTTCAAGAGCTAAGCAGGTTGCCATTTGGTGTCAGAGGTAATTCCATAGGAGATCTAACAAAAATCAAAGTCATGTTATAACAGGCTATTTAATTGTACCCTTGCCACGCCAATAATTGTACAATGTCATCTGTGTGACTGCATATATACTGTAGCTCCCTGAAGACCCCATCAACAGCGTGTCCCCTTGCCTGGTCATCTCTTGGAGTGTGAGAGATACAGCTTTCCAAAAGTTGAATTTAAAGGAATCTGTATTTTTAAACAGATATATATATATATATATATATATACAGTGCAGTCAAGTAAGCTGGTTCCATAACAAGTAACGACGTCACCCCAACCAGAGATTGTGCGCTCTCCATGTTAGCGATTTGTCTATTGCAACAGTAAACCATCCAACCTTCTGCGCACAAACCATGAAAACATCAGCAGAAGGAAGGGCCTGCTCTAAAGCCTTTCCACCCCAAAACTAAAATATTTTTCTAGACCTGGGTTTAAAATGGGTCATTAAACTGGCAGAAAAAAAATGACCTGGTACTAAATGCTAAAAAAGCAACACACAGAACATAGTAACACAACTACTTAATCATACAACTGTGAACATTACTAATATAAAAAACTCTCCCCTGAGTTGCCTGAGCTGAGAGTCCTCCGTCATCCTTTGAAGAGACCATCTGGCTCCCATGTGAGTCAGAAATAATCATCCTTCTATTCTGCACACAACCAGACATAGTAACAGTAACCAGTTTGGGGGGTTGGACTAAATTTTAGGCATGCTTTTATCAGCAAGAGTCAAGCAAAGACATAGGGCTTTTTTTTGCCACATAAAATTTCTCATGACTTTTCTAAACCTATGAGACAAATGAACAAGGAATAATTTAAAGAACATTTATCAGGGTGTGTGTTATTTGTAAAATGGCAGTGATGCTTGTGCAAAGTTCCCAGCTGTCCCTCTTTTGGAGGGGCAGCCCCTCTTTGGGAGCCCTGTCCTCTCTGTCCCTCTTTGGGAGCCCTGTCCTCTCTGTCCCTCTTTGGGAGCCCTGTCCTCTCTGTCCCTCTTTGGGAGCCCTGTCCTCTCTGTCCCTCTTTGGGAGCCCTGTCCTCTCTGTCCCTCTTTGGGAGCTCTGTCCTCTCTGTCCCTCTTTGGGAGCCCTGTCCTCTCTGTCCCTCTTTGGGAGCCCTGTCCTCTCTGTCCCTCTTTGGGAGCCCTGTCCTCTCTGTCCCTCTTTGGGAGCCCTGTCCTCTCTGTCCCTCTTTGGGAGCCCTGTCCTCTCTGTCCCTCTTTGGGAGCTCTGTCCTCTCTGTCCCTCTTTGGGAGCCCTGTCCTCTCTGTCCCTCTTTGGGAGCCCTGTCCTCTCTGTCCCTCTTTGGGAGCCCTGTCCTCTCTGTCCCTCTTTGGGAGCTCTGTCCTCTCTGTCCCTCTTTGGGAGCCCTGTCCTCTCTGTCCCTCTTTGGGAGCCCTGTCCTCTCTGTCCCTCTTTGGGAGCCCTGTCCTCTCTGTCCCTCTTTGGGAGCCCTGTCCTCTCTGTCCCTCTTTGGGAGCCCTGTCCTCTCTGTCCCTCTTTGGGAGCCCTGTCCTCTCTGTCCCTCTTTGGGAGCCCTGTCCTCTCTGTCCCTCTTTGGGAGCCCTGTCCTCTCTGTCCCTCTTTGGGAGCTCTGTCCTCTCTGTCCCTCTTTGGGAGCCCTGTCCTCTCTGTCCCTCTTTGGGAGCCCTGTCCTCTCTGTCCCTCTTTTCCCCTCATTTGTCCCTCTTTCAGGACTCATGTACAGGTAAATATATGTATTGTTCTACTGAAAAGAAAAGTTTAATTGACTCTTTATTCTCAACTTTATTCTCATCCTTTACATTGATTTCTTATTTTCATGTGTTAATATGAAGGAAAATTAACCATGATAGAAAAGACTGGTGTGGTTTGAATTATAAAAGAACATTTTGCTTATTAAATATTTTCGGTATGTGTGACTAGGTGTGTGCCAGGGGCGTGATTAAGGGTGTGGCAGGGGCGTGGCTTAAAGAGAACCTGTACTGAGTAAAAATATTAAAAACAAACACATGAGGTAACTTCAAATGAACATTGCATAGTTACCTTGCCATCAGTTCCTCTCAGAAGCTCACCATTTTCTTCTGACAATGATCCCTTCCAGTTCTGATAGCATTTTGTCAGATCTGAAATATATCAGTTGCTGTCAGTTATAGCTGAGAGGAAAACTGGTGTACCAGGTAATGTCCATGTTTCCCTATGGCTCAAGTGGGCGATGTTACAGTTTAACTGTGTGCTGACCAGGAAGCTGTTATGGGGTAATGGCCATTTTCAAAATGGAGGACGGAAAATTCCCTTGTTCACAGTGAACAAACAGGACGTGGGACAGGAGGAAGACACTGAGGAGTAAACTACATGGAAGGTAAGTATGACTTGTGTATGCTTATTTTGACTTTTAATTTTCAGTTCAGGTTTTCTTTAAGTGTCCTTTCTTATCTCAAGAAGTTAGGAGGTGGCTGGATGGTGTAATGGTTAAGTGCTCTGCCTCTGACATGGGAGACCAGGGTTCGAATCTCGGCTCTACCTGTTCAGTAAGCCAGCACCTATTCAGCAGGAGACCTTAGGCACGTCTCCCTAACACTGCTACTGCCTATAGAGCGCATCCTAGTGGCTGCAGCTCTGGCGCTTTGAGTCCGCCAGGAGAAAAGCGCTATATGAGTCTTTGTATGCTCGTGATGGTAGTAGTGCAGGAATAGTGGTTCCAGAGGTCACAACTGCAACCGAGTCCCTGATCTAGGAGGTCCAGCTGGGTTCCCTTTTTCATCCACCTATCATGGGTGGTATTGTAAAAAATGATCTGCATGTGATTTACAGCTGGCTTTTGTTGGGCAGCCATTGTACTATTCTTCAAGCACATGTTCCTCAAGCTACAGCCTTCACTTCCTGCTAACTGACCTTAAAGAGAAACTCCGACCAAGAATTGAACTTTATCCCAATCAGTAGCTGATGCCCCCTTTTACATGAGAAATCTATTCCTTTGCACAAACAGACCATCAGGGGGTGCTGTATGGCTGATATTGTGGTGAAACCCCTCCCACAAGAAACTCTGAGGACCGTGGTACTCCTGGCATGTTTCCTGTCTGTGAACCTTGTTGCATTGTGGGAAATACCTGTTTACAGCTGTTTCCAACTGCCAAAGAAAGCATGCAGCAGCTACATCATGTGCCAACAGTAAAAATGTCACCATGTAATAAATGTCAGAATGTAAATCAGGGATTTAAAAGATTTTACAATGGGCAAACACTGACTAAATCATTTATACATAATTATTGTAAAAATGAAGCTTTTTTTATTACATTATTTTCACCGGAGTTCCTCTTTAAGGCAGAGTTAAAGTTTAAGTTTGCTGAAAAGCATTCTTTCAGCCAATGACACTGAGGCTTCTAAAAGAGAAGTGGTGTGTGCTGAGGGGGTGGAGTCAATGGGAATAGACTCTTTGCATCTGGAGACAAAGGGGGCTTCTCTGTCTTCTACTTGGGCTGCTGGCTGTGATCCTGGCTGGGTAAGATAGGTCTGTGTAATGTGGCCTGTGCTTTAGAAGGCCTTGGAAAGCTGCACTAAGGCTGGATATTAATGTATTCATTGTGAGTATTCAATGTTTTCATGTTGCTGAATTATTCTGTAAATATTGGTTTCTGTAGTTCATGATGACTGTACTTGCATTGCCAATCTCACACGCAATATAACGTTTATTTATACTGTGGTCACGTGCATTTCTTTGTCAACGACCACCCAAAACTTATGGGAAATGTTTATTAAAGTGGAATATAACCCAGTATTTCTTCTTTTGCTCTAAAAGATTATGTACAGCATATAATATACTAACACAATATATATATTTTTTTTTTAGTAAAACAGCATTTAAAGGGTTACATCACAGGATTGACTTTTTCTCCTGCAGGGGCTGCCACATCCCAACTGGTGATTAGCTTCTCTTCTGCACACATTCTTTACTTGATACAATTAAGTAAGCATTCTTTGGCTGTGCAGAAACTTATGCTAATGAGTCCTGGAGTGAAACACAGGTCAGAAATCACTGCTGGCAGCATTTACAACAGAATTACAACAGTTATGAATAAAATGCACCAGCAGCTTTCAAAGTAAATAAACTGAACTTTGAGAAGTTATAATTTGCAAATGAATTATAGTACTTGTGCACAAAGGCAAATATGATAATTGTATGGGTTATAAAAAGTAGGAAAACACATTTTTGTTGAATATTTTGTCAGAGTTTTAAACCACTTTAATATCCGATTTTTGATGTAATATTTACAGCAATTTCTTACAGTATGATGCCAATGATGACCATGATCTGTACTTGGCCTAGAGTTCATCAATAACAGTGCCACTAGCTACCCCATTTAGACTGTAATCACCTCTCAACTTCTGTCATATTTTACTGAAAACATTTCATGTGAGAAATAAGAGACATTAGTTGAATAATGGACCTTATCAATCTCACGGGGTTTATCCCTCCTTACTAGGGACGCTCAGTCGGATTTCATGGAATTCAAATTGCAGAATTTCCGATCGGAAAATAGAGCCCTGAAATCGGATTTCTGCGGAAATACTACATTACTGCAATTCTGTAATTTTAACCTAATCGCAGAACTCGGAATCAATGGACCAATCAGAGAACGGAGAAATAACTCGGAAGTATTTGGTCAATCACAGAATGCAAAAAAAAAAAAAAAAACCTATTCGGATATCGGGAATCCGAACTCGGAAATCTGATTTCTGTGGAAATACTGCATCACCACAACTCGGTAATTTTATCCCAATCACAGAACTCGGAAGCATTGGACCAATCAGATAAGGCAGAGTCAACTCGGAAGTATTTGGCCAATCAAAGAATGCAAAAAAAGACAAAAAAAACAAAAAACCCACTATTCGGAAATCGGAAACCAGTCGGAAAGCCAGGGAATTGGTAATCGGGAATTGGCGGAAATCAGAGTTTTTGCGGAATCGGAAATCGACATTTCTGACCATCCCTACTCCTTACCTGTTTACCTCATGAATTCTCTCCTTAAAGGGACACTTAACGGTAGAAAAAAATGTTTTACTCACCTGGGGCTTCCAGCAGCCCCCTGCAGCTGTCCGGTGCCCACGCAGTCTCTCTCGGATCCTCCTGTCCCCGCCGGCAGCTAGTTCCAGTTTCGGTGAAAGGCGTCAACAGGCATAGGAACACGAGTGATTCTTCACGTTCCCGGCCGCAATAGCAGTATAGAGGGCGCTACTGCAGCCAGGAACACAAAGAATGACTCGCGTTCTCAGGCCTGGCGGCGCCTGTCACCCGAAAACAGAAGCAGCTGCCGGCAGGGCCAGGAGGATCTGAGCGAGACTGTGTGGGCACCTGCAGGGGGCTGCTGGAAGCCCAAGTCCAGGAGGCCACTCGTGTGGGACTGAGCTTCTGAAGCTTTTTCGACATTCAGTAAAAGATTTGGAACAAAACAATACTACCGGCTGGCACCCCAGGTACCTGCAGCTAAGTAGCAGGGTCAGTTTACAAACATAAAACCTGACAGGCTTCCTCTAATCTCTGCAGGTCACTTTAGCGTCTGCAATTCAACACATTCCTTACATGCCTGAGGCAGAAGTCTTTAGAGGAATACAATTATTTAATGGCAGTTCAGCTCATTGTTCTCTCCTTCTCTTCTGTTATTTTTCTCTTTGCCAAGTGCCACGAGGCAAAGGGAAAGGAGACTTTGGGTCAGACACAACATTCAAAACGAGAACATTTCCCACTTGGTCGTCCCACTGGAAGAGCCTCAGCTAAAGACAACCCGGCCAAACAAAGGGAAGTCAGGGTTGGCTTCTTCAATCTGCTGTCCCCGTGAACAGAGCCAGACTGAGAATATAAATCATCCCTGCAATGAAAGCTGCACTGGACCACATCTGTAAAGAAGACTCGGTTTGTTTCTGTGGTCATTTACTATTTTCAATCATTTTATAATTGGGAAAATGTGTGTTATAAAAATTCACACCTAAAACTCAGGGCTTCTTTATACGACCTATTATAGGCCTTCTAGCAAGATATAGGAGGTGGCCAATTTCTCTTCCTCATGACCTATTGCCTCAAAACTAGTGTGAAGCCATATGTGCTTCTGATAAGAGACTGTCACAAATGGGAGTAATGTAAAAATAGTGCATTAGAAGAATCGCCAACAGCCTGCTTGTCTGACTGCTCACCTTCTGCTCATCTGACTACCTGCTCAATAACCGATCCCTCTATCTAAGCAGGTCTATAAGTCCCATTCCCTCAGCGTATAATTTCAAACAGACATGAACTGCTTAGAGGGGAGGATCTTTTGTGAACCATAATACCATTAAGATTGCGGTAGCCATTCTTTATTTGTATTTTTCTGGTTCTTTATTTGTGTTTTTCACCGAATGTTTGATGTTAAAGAACGTCTACGGTACAATATAACACATATGTTGTAATTGTCTTCTAACAAGTACCAATAAAAAGTTAAATTTGAAAGATTACGGTAGCCCTGAAAACAACAACTTTTTCCCCTCTAAGACCTGGGTTTACCCTGACAAGCCTGCCATCAGCTTCACACTGGTGGTGATTTTATTTCCACCTTAGAGTTACTCTTTAATAACATTGAGTTAATGTTCACAACAACCACCAGAATGGTGAGATGTGATCTCAGTGATTTCAAAAGTGGCTTGATTGCTGGAATTGGACAGGTTGGTTTGAATTTTTGTATTACTGCTAATTTCCTGGTATTCTCAAACACAACAGTCTCTACGGTTTATTCAGAATGACATAAAGAACATCAATGGCCAGACTGGTGCAAGCTAACAGAAAGGATATGCTAATTCTGAGAATGGCCAGACTGGTGCAAGCTGACAGAAAGGATATGCTAATTCTGAGAATGGCCAGACTGGTGCAAGCTGACAGAAAGGATATGCTAACTCTGAGAGGGGACAGACTGGTGCAAGCTGACAGAAAGGATATGGTAACTATGAGAAGTACCATACTGGTGCAAGCTGACAGAAAGGTTATGGTAACTGAGAGTGGCCAGACTGGTGCAAGCAAACAAAAAGGATATGGTAACTCTGAGAATGGCCAGACTGGTGCAAGCTGACAGAAAGGATATGCTAACTCTGAGAATGGCCAGACTGGTGCAAGCTGACAGAAAGGATATGGTAACTATGAGAGGGGACAGACTGGTGCAAGCTGACAGAAAGGATATGCTAAATCTGAGAATGTCGGTTTACATCTGTGTAAATCAAAATAATAAATAAAAATAAAAATGCACATTTCCTGCACATCATTTCAGAGGAAAGAAAAGCCACAAGGGCAAAAACTATCTCCCTGACAGGATAAAGGTATCTTCTTTCCAAACCTAGAAGTCATACCTGTGAAGGCCCTTTAAAGCTTGGGAAGCATTCATCCCTTAGGTGGTAAAATCTCCTTTCCTCCATAGGCAGATTATGTCTTCTTATGTGTTGTACAAAAACATATAATTAACTAATTTGACAAACTTTTATATTGCCCTCAGATGTATTTATATGTTAATTAGGCCACCTCTAAGTTTTCCCTTTCCAAGCCAAGTAAGCCCAGTTTGTGTAAACTTTCCATCTCTGTGATGAATTGAAGTGCCTATTTTTGAACCTGTTCTAAAACTTCAATGTTCCTCCTACAGCACCCCCCTGTGCCCCCCCCCCCCTCTCTTGATGTGGCGTCCCGGGTGCTTTATACAGAGGGAGTAGTACGCTAGTACCTAGTGGATTCACTTTTCGTTATGGTGTTTTCTGTAACAAAGTGTCTGTGTTAATATGCAGTGTACACTAAAGATGTTTCTCTTACTTCTGGCACCAGCCTTGTCTGGTTCCTCATCAGTTATCCTCTGGTGGGTGCCATAAAGCTAATTTATGAGCCACAATATTAGTGTTGGTGGTTTCTCGCTCTCCGTGTTTAACATCAGTTCTGTTTTTAAGAGGCTTGCCAATAAACATCGCGGCTAATCAATATACAGTTCTGAAACTTCTAATGTTCGGGGGCGATAAAGGCCAGTAAACAGCTACTGTCATAAACAGATAATATGTCTGCTGCTGGTGTGCGCCAACGTTACCGCTCATTATTAATTTAACCGATGTAAAGGCTCCATAGGTTCTGGCGTATGGCTTTTACCAGCCCTCTTCCCTTTCCACGAGCGATACATCTCTGTGTACTATTCTGTGCTACAATATTTCATCTATTACTAAGGGAATTAAAGCAAAGCACATATTGCAAGCTAATAAGTCTCAGAAAGTCTGCAGAAGTTCATAAAATCACTTTATAAAATAAATGACTGCTTTCTGCCATCCTACAATAAAACATCACGAAGAGAGAATACTTAGCAAAGATTTTCTTCTCATATTTCCTAAAAAAAAAAAAAAGTCTAATAAATAAAGCAAACCATCATACAGCGAAGGCACAGCAATTTGTAACGCCCGGGATGTTATAATAACATATATATAAAACAGTGGTGCTCGGATACCCCCCATGACAAAATTCAAGTGATCATGAATTCAACTCCGCCCACTTATGAACTGACTCATAATCATGATCATGAGTAGAAAGAGATATCCGACTTGAGTGCAGTTTTGAGTTGAATAACCGTATGTAATCATGAATGGTATTTGTGATTAAAAACCTGCCGACTTTAACGGTTAATAGCAAAGCCTGCTTACATGCTAGGAACACCAAATTTGCCAGATATGTTAAGAAAAGTGGGAACAAGAGGACATTTGTTTTTCAAAAAGACGTTGTAGTGTTTGAGAAAATCGATTTTAAAATGTATACTGACTACTAGTAAAGCACATGTAAACATCAGGCAGCCTGGAGCTCTAGGATCTCCCCAGGGAAGCAATATCAGTAATGCATTATCACTGAATTATTGATCAGCGGCAGTGTGGGGGTCAATCAGTATATTTACATTTCCAAAACAGAACAGCAGAAGTTCGTCACAAGATGCTGCAGGTCAGACTGAGGGGACCAGGTGTATGGCTCCGCCTCCAGACATGCAGCCAATAAAGGGGTTAAAGCATCCGGCACCAGATTATTCAAACTGTGTGTATTTAATTGTCTGTACAGTCAGTATGTATATAATCGTCTGTACAGGAAGTGTTTATATAGTCGTCTGGACAGTCAGTGTGTATATAATCGTCTGTACAGTCAGTATGTATATAATCGTCTGTACAGGAAGTGTTTATATAGTCGTCTGTACAGTCAGTATGTATATAATCGTCTGTACAGTCAGTATGTATATAATCGTCTGTACAGTCAGTATGTATATAATCGTCTGTACAGTCAGTATGTATATAATCGTCTGTACAGGAAGTGTTTATATAGTCGTCTGTACAGTCAGTGTGTATATAATCGTCTGTACAGTCAGTATATATATAATCGTCTGTACAGGAAGTGTTTATATAGTCGGCAGTGATGAGCGCAAATGGCAATATTCTTTTTGCATTTATTTTTGCAAAAAAAAAAATTTAAAATTCAACTTACAAGTTAAATTACCTTTGGAAATCATTTTGTAAGAAACTTGTGATTTTTCACATTTTTTCCAAATGTTTATGCTAAAATATACATTTTCTGTGTTTTCTTGAATTTCCATGCTAAAAATAAACAATTTTCGCTGTTTCACTGTTTTGACTTTAAAAATAACAAATTGTTCTCATATTTTCATCATAGTGTGATAATATAATTTTCTCAAAATAAAAAAAACGTAGTTTTTGATGCAACAATAACATTGGTGAAAAATTGTGAGCCGTCTTGTATTTACATTAAAGTTTTTGCAAGTTTGGATAATCCAGTGCCCGGAACCTTTTAACCATTTATTGGTTTTATATTTACTTTACAAGTTCACCTCGTTTTACTGCCATGTCATGAGACAATGAACGCCAATGAGATGGTAAAGAGGATGGTAACAGTGTATCTGAATTTCAGGGATGCAAGGCTGGTCTCCTGTCTATACTGTCATTAGAGCACTAAGCTCTGCATTATATGGCCATGGCCTGTAGCTGTTTACTGAAAGCTCACATGGCTCCCTAACAGCTGTCACAAAGCATTTCCCCACAAGACACCAAGAAAGTAATTACACTTTCATATAATTATCCTGAGTCTGCTGGTGTGTTCCAGCTACTCCAGCTACTCTGATCCATTCCACAAACTACTGCTGCTACTCTGTAGAGATTTGTGGAATAGAGTAGTAGCAGTAGTAGTTTGTGGAAGGCAAGTATTTTGATATTCCTACTACTATACTCTGATCCGTTCCACAACAGCCAAATACATCAGGCAAAGAGTAGTAATGGCAGCAAATAGCAATATTCCTGCTGAAACAAAAACATAAAAGATGAATTCTACATTGCTAGTTGGCAGTGGCTTAGCTAGAGCTTATGGGGGCCCATAGCAATAACTTTCAGGGAACCCTCAGATGGAGACAATCTTAAACAACGTGACCTGCCCCTACCCTATGACTAGGAGTTAATTTGGGCAAGTTACGTTCTCATGCAATCAGCACTGCACGTAGTCCATGGGAACTGAGACATAGTCAGAGGGTGGAGAAACACAAGAAAGTTAATGGTGAATACATTATGTACCACCTGGGCCCCCTTTGCTCTAGGGCCCATGGTGGCTGCTATGGCTGCTATGGCTATTGCCACACCCCTGCTAGTTGGGGAGATTGCACTTTGCGTACTGCTGATGGCCTTACTAAGACCAACCAAGTTCCTGACTTTCACCTTGAGATGCAAATCAAGTGGTATTTCAAGTCAATGTAAAGTACCCTCTGTAATACAGTAATGGCATTGTATGGCCTGTGAAGGCAAGTATTTTGATATTCCTACCTATACATTGGTATAACCTTACTGGCATATTAATTTATCCTCCTTAGTGTTAATCCCAAGTAAGGCTCGGGTCGGAGATCAGCAGCTCAGAGCGGTAACCCCGAGCTGAATCCATGGAAGGTGTGTAATGTGCAGGGTTGCCGCAGATCTATCGACTTTTAGGGTCCAAAAGCTTGTGACAAAATTGCACCACTTTCAGAACCTGAAATCTGGAAATAATCATAACACCAGGGAGGTTAACAGGAGCACTGCTCAGGTGTAGGCGTGTGCAGGGGAATGCTCTGTCCACCACTATGGCTATGTAGCCGCACATCCACTAACTTTGGGGTCCCCAGCTGAAACATATCCTTCTTAAAGTGGAATATAACCCTGCATTTCAACTTTGCTCTAAAACATTATTTACAGTACATTATATGCAACCAGCATTTTTTTTTTACTAGACCAGCATTGGAAGGGTTACACAGAGCTTTAAAGTTCCTGGAGATTTCTGCAGACGCATCCGAAGCTGAAATAGATACATTTTGTTTACATAAATGTATCTAAGTGTTGAATGTGACTCATCTCTCTGACTGAGGAGCTGGAGAACAGCCAAAGAGTGTCTAACATTTATCAATAGATACATATAACTAAATAGAATGCATCTATCTGAACTTCTGCATATCTCTCCACGGACCTTTAAACCTCTGTGTTTAACCCTTCCAATGCTGGTCTGGTAAAAAAAAAATAGCTTTTTGCATATAATATGCTGTAAATAATATTTTAGAGCAAAGATGAAATGCAGGGTTACATATCCAATAGCCTGAGTGTTATAAACCAGCTCTCAGATCCTTACCAAACCTGCAAACTGAGCAATCTACTTATAGCTAATAAGCAGCAAAGAACAACAGGATATGTACTTAGGATGCCCTTTAAGCTACTGCACCCACCTGCTACAAACCAGCTACCTACACCTGCTTCATTCTTATTTGTAGATGACCTTAGATCTAACCATAGAGCTAACCTTAGATCTAACGCACTTCAGCGACACTCAACAAAGACACCATCTTCTTTCTAAGGACTATGCAGACCTCTGCTACTTTGGAGTGGTGAGACTCACTAATACAGGAGTGAAGGATTGACTGAACAGGTTCTGCTGTGAAGTGTGTGACTGACATAAGAGTCATACCCCACTGCTTTCCATGCAAGATTTCTCCCCATTTATTTCCACCCCATCACTTTTTTCTAAGCTAGCTTTTATTTCATACTAGCTGATTGCCCGGCATTGCCCGGTTATGTCTTTGGCTGGTGTTGGTGCTGCCCACTTTTTCTAACCCTAACACACAATTACTCAATCACCTAGTTTGTGAGCTTTGCGGTCTTTGGCATCAATAATTTGCATTGAAATTAAACAAATCTGATTGGCTGTTTGTGGCTCTACCCCCTTTTCTGAATTTGAACACCAATCACCCAATGTACCAGGTTTGAGGCCTGAAGATTCAGTTGCCCTTCATGTTTAGCTAAGTAATGTATCCCAAAACAGAGTAAATTCCAGTCATTACTCCAGCTGGACTGAGCTCAAGGTGCATTATAGGTACTCTGATATGGATTAAAGCATTGCCAAGACAAGGTATCTCCAGTCCAGACACATTAACCTGGATCAGTTAGTGGCACAATTGATCCAATGACAAGATTGAGGAATGTTCCACTACAGTGGAGATGACCAGGTGGTTGCCTCCTTTGTGGATGGTTTGTAGCTCCTCTGGATCAGCAGTTTGTAGTTGGTATACAAATGGGCTAAGTTTTTATTTTGAAACCTTACCTAACTAGCATAGCTATGGATGAAATGATAAGTACAGAGAGTGTAGGGTAGCCTACATGGTTGCCTCCAAAATCTCTTGTAGCACTTTCATAACTACTGTACAGTGTTCATTGACTAAAGTAGCAAATAAGATCCAGCAAAGAAGCTCTGTGCAGTAAACATACCCACATGAAGGCCCGTCAGATAACATCTAGGCTGGAGGTTTTAATAAGTTTGAGATGTTAGAAAAATGAGAACTAGACTGGAGGGACTTGAAGCCAGGGGCCATTTCTTACAACTCAGTATGTGTTTTCCTGCATGGATTTCCCCATCTGGTTCCCTTCTTGTCTCCTGCCTCAAATTTACGAGACACAAATTTGGCTCAGCCCACCAATAATTGGCTGGGTTTTTCCAAATCCCTCCTCACTTTGCAGTGTAATGGATCTTTATAGTCACCACCACCTCGAGTGCTGGTTCACATCTCTCCCATCACATCTACACAAAGAGACTCTCCATGCTGCTGAAGGCAATCAATGCTACACTGAGGTCCTCATCAATGGGATAAATCATAAACAATTTCATTCGGACAGTCCAGACGGTCCTCTGGCGCAGATTACTGAGCTGTTTTTTGTCTCGTTTTGCCACAAACAAAGCAGAATCTTCTCCCATTTCCCTGACCAGTATCCTGGAACATAATCACCGTACCAAACACCATCCACATGCATCTATACACACTGTCCTGTTGAGGAACTACATACTAAGAACATCAGATCTATCCTTGTCTAATCATTCATAGCCATATTTTGGGACTTACTATACTATACTGAAAAGTAAGTTATGGAAACATTGGTTCTATACCATCCTCTAACCAGACATCCTTCTTTATATCATCCGCAGTAGCTTTATGAAAATATATACAATATTGGTAAGGAGACGTCTGACGACAATACTGTTGCAGATCCTTCTGTCTGTTGGAGATGTCTTGTCTTCTCAGTCACCTAGCAACTATAACTGACGTAAAATTGCAGCAGAGCAGTGTGGGAATTTCTGTGAGGGTGCCGAACAGGCAGGCAGAAACACATTAAGGGCTGGTGCACACCAAAAACCGCAAGCAGATCCGCAAAACGCTAGCAGATTTTGAAACGCTTTTTTTAATTTTTCTATGGCGTTTTGCTAGCGTTTTGCGGATTGCTGCTGCGGTTTTCAGTATAGTAGATTTCATATATTGTTACAGTAAAGCTGTTACTGAACAGCTTCTGTAACAAAAACGCCTGCAAAACCGCTCTGAAGTGCCGTTTTTCAGAGCGGTTTGCGTTTTTCCTATACTTAACATTGAGGCAGAAACGCATCCGAAATCCAAAAAATGCCTCACCCAGGCATTTTTCGTTTCCGCAAAACGCCTCCCGCTCTGGTGTGCACCACCCCATTGAGATACATTGACCAAGCAGATCCGCAGCCGCAAGCGGATCTGAAAACGCCCAAAAAGCCGCCCGGTGTGCACCAGCCCTAAGAAAGCAGTAAGTTGAAGTTACCCATTAATTAAAGGACAACTGTAATGACAGGGATAAGGAGGCTGCCGTATTCATTTCCTTTTTAGCAATCAGTTGCCTGGCTATCCTACTGATCCTCTGCATCTAATACTTTTAGCCAGAGCCCCTGAACAAGCATGCAGCAGATCAGGTGTTTCTGATATTATTGTCATATCTGAAGAGATTAGCTGCAGGCTTGTTTCTGGTGTTATTCAGGCACTGCTGCAGCCAAACAGATCAACAAGGCTGCCAGGCAACCGGCATTGTTTAAAAGAAAATCCATATGGCAGCCTTCACATTGTTTCCACTACAGTTGTCCTATAACTCTGGACTAAATCTCCCTGCAGACAGCCGTGATATGGGACACACAAGTATGCTGCAGGAGTAACAGTATCAACATACTGACACAAATGTCACTGACATTACCACTGAAAAATCTCCCTGTTGATCAAGCAGCCACGCTCAGATAGGAATCCACACAGCATGTGACCCTAAAGTCCAAGTGGAATGAACTCATTACTTGTGTCAGGTGAAGCTGGGTCAGGTCATGGTCAGGTCATGGTCAGGTCATGGTCAGGTCATGGTTAGGTCATGGTCAGGAGGAACACAGCGGACTATCCTGGACAGTTGTGAGTGGAAATGGAGACTCGGTTATGGATCTCCACTGAAAAATTAGCCGGACCCATCCTGAAAATTATAGCTCTATATTAAAAGTGTTCTTCTTGGCTAAATATAACTCTCCTACAAGGTTTATCTCACAGCGATATTCAGAGCATCTGTCCCTTTCTCAAGCTTGAAATTCAACACATGTTCTAAAATGTCAGGGTGAGATAAACTTTATATAAGAGCTATTTCTATCGTGAAATACTTTAAAACAAAATCAACAAGAGAATTTTATGGATGGAGCTGACTAATTTTTCCAGCAGATATCCAGATAAACTGAGCAAGTTGGCAGGTTACCCATCCTAAGATGCCCATTAACAGTACAATTTTCCACTAAATGCGATCTTCCAAAGCGATTTGAGCAATCGTAACTGATTGGAAGGCAATTATTAATACATTTTTGTGAATGATTCTTTCTTCAAATGCGATCATAAAATACAACTTTCAGATCGATTTTATCCTATTTAGCAATTGACCAAAGAATACTTCACTATCGATTGCCTTCATAAATGGCACATTTTCTATGCAATTTGATCATAAAAATCGCATTAAAAGATCAGGTGAAGAAATTGTACCGTCTTTTACTGGTAGGGTCACTCATTTCGATTCCACGGAAATTAACTTGCCACATTTCCAATCGGAATTCAGAAAACTGAAATCAGATTGCTGCAGAATTTCTGCATTACCACAACTTATTTTAGCCCAATCACTGAACACAGAAGTTTTTGGCCAATCACAGACGGCTAAAAATGACCCAAAAACACTCCTCAGAAAAAGGAAATCAGAAATCTGCAGTATCGATAATCAACATTGGCAGAAATGAGAATTTCTGGGGAATCGTAAATCTGCATTCTGATCATCCCTATTCGCTGGTGAACACACTCAGATGATCAGTATACTACAGTTTTTTTTCCAAGTTGATTATTATTATTTATAATAACATTTTGTGCAACAAATTGGTTTTGCACTTTGTAGGCAGACTGAAATTGGACCAATCAGATGCTGGTGATTTTTGATTGGCTTGGTTCCAAACTGCTGGTGGACCCTCCAGTATTGGGCAACCAGGCTTTCCCCTTCCCAAGTGGTAGTCCCCTTCCTAAGCTGCCTTGACCCCTTGTCACCATCACCAATGCAGGCTGGGATAGCCAGAATGTGGAGCTCAAATCGCTGCACTAAGTATAGTACAGCCAAGAGCAACGACTGCTAAATTCTCAGAAACTACAAGGTCTTTTGAAAAAATGTTTGCCTCTTGTTCCCAGTTTCTTCTTAACATACTCTGCAAATTAGGTGATTCTAGCATGCATCTATTAACCGCTAAAGTTGGTTTGATGTTGAATCAGGGGTGTAAGTAGAAATCACCGCCCCCATGCAAACATTTGAATGCCCCTCCTCCCTGGGCCCGCTCAGGGGCGTTTTGGGGGGCAGGAGGGGTTGCAGCATGAGGGGAGAGCTTGGCCACACATCGGCGGGGAGGGGGACAGTCCCCCCCCCCCCTCACCTTGGGCTCTCCCCTCAGCGCTCCCCTCCAGCATCAAACAGGGGCAGCAGGTGGTGGGCAGAAACACATACCTCCATCCACCGTGGAGGTCCAATCTCTAAGTGCTTCACGCTACTTCCTGTTTAAACAGGAAGTAGTGTCAGACACTTAGGGAGAGGAGCCTCTGGCTGTGTAACGCATGAAGGTATGTGTTCCTGCCCACCACCTGCTGCCACTGATGATTGATGCTGGAGGGTGACGCTGAGGGGAGAGCCCAAGGCGAGGGTAGGGGACCGTCCCCCCTCCCCGACGATGTGTGGCCAAGCTCTCTCCTCATGCTGCGGCCCCTCCTGTCCCCCAAAATGGCCCTAGGTGGGTCCCCCATGGGTGCAGGTGCTGCAGCCCCTGTTATGCCACTGTGTTGAATGCTAATTTTTACTGTGAAAAAAAAGACCATTTACCTAAAGAGACCTTCTGCTCATTGTTGTCACTGACCAGGAAGCGCTCTCACTATTGCAATCAGAAAATGAAAGTCGGTTTATACATCACCTGCTTCTATGAGTGGGCGTGAGTATTACAATTCCAGTAACCCCCTTTTAGCTTTGCATTGTACTAACAAGTAATTATGTATGAAGTATTTATAGTACATTCCCTACAAAAGGACAATATAAATTATTCATAGTGCTGATTGGGTAAATACAGTTATATAAATAAATAATGGCCTATTTTCTTCCTTAGGCAAATAGTTCTCTTTATTAAGAAAATACAGTTAACACCTTAATGAAGATAACCTATAGATCTATTTACAGAAATATTTAACTTCCCCTTCAAACCCGCAAAAGTTAAGTAGTTAAACTCAAAGTATTCAGGTTCCTGCAGACAGAGTTCATCTGCTTATGTTATTGCTCAGTTAGTTTCAGGGCAGTTTCTAGGCTAAATTGCACCTAGGGCAAGTGTGTAAAAATTGCACCCCCAACTTCCCCCCCCCCCCCCCTGGACTCACGAACCCTTACTCTTTAGGGACAGTCACACAGCCACAGGTCACAAGTAGATCTGCCTACTAACTAATGACCAGCCAGCAGGCACTCATCCAGGAGGAAGCAGGGACCAGGAGAACACACAAGCAAAGAGACTCTTCCATGGGCACCGCGCACTGACAGCCTGCAGTACCGCTACAGGACATCAGGTGTCATTATGCGGTGGTGACGTAAATAATGACTTGACGTCTGACGCAGGCAGCCCAGGAGGAGTCCAGGAAGGTGACCACGCTGGTAATCTTCTTTCTTCTTCAATTTGGCTGCACTGCGCGTCACCAGCTCCTTAGCGGACCTTCTGCATGCACCCCCCTTCTTCTACTTGCCGGTCTGCATCCAGGGTGGTCGCCCTGCCCGCACTGCCAAAGAAACGGCCCTGCCCAGTTTAAACTGGAACCAGCCCTGAACACTAGTTTAGGTGGGTGAAATGGGTGATAACCTTACTGTCACTGAAAATCATGTCCCCAAACATACTGCAATCTTGTTTTGTCAATCCACACTAAGCAACTTCCTGTGCATTTCAGTGTGATTTTTTTGTGCAACTAGTTTTTTTTTTTGCATTCCCATTGACTTGAATGCAAACACAGAAAAGAGGAAATGCAGAAAAAATGACAATGATAATTACAGTACCCTTGCAATCAGCACATTTTGGATCAAAATAGTCCCAGTGGGAAAATACCTTTAACCTCCTGAGCGATAATCCCGAGCTGAGCTCAGGGTATATCGCGCAGGAGGATTTCTCAGGCCCTAGTGGGCCGATTTGCATAATTTTTTTTTGTTACACGCAGCTAGCACTTTGCTAGCTGCGTGTAACTTCCGATCGCTGCCTCTCGCCGCCGATCCGCCGCTACCCACCGTGCCGCGCAGCCCCCCCCCTCCCCGACCCCTTGCGCAGCCTGGCCAATCAGTGCCAGGCAGCGCTGGGGGGTGGATCGGGACTCCCTCTGACGTCACGACGTCCATGATGTCGGTGACGTCATCCCGCCCCGTCGGCATGGCGACCGGGGAAGCCCAGCAGGAAATCCCGTTCTGAACGGGATTTCCTGCTTACTCTGATCGCCGAAGGCGATCGGAGTGGGTGGGGTTATGCCGCTGTGCTGCGGCTATCATGTAGCGAGCCCAGGGCTCGCTACATGATTTAAAAAATAAAAAAAATTAAAAAATAGTGCTGCGCCACCTCCTGGGCGATATAATTGTATCGCCCAGAGGGTTAAGAGGAACTTTAACGCAAAATTGAAAATCTTCCCAATCAGTAGCAGACAAGAAAGCTTTCCCTTTTCTCTAATAGCTCACAGGAACACCTGTGTGGCTGGTATTAAGGTAAAAACTCCTCCCACAGTGAGATGTCATTGCCATGGGACAGTTTCTTGTCTGTGAACCTCAATGCATTGTGGGAGATAACGGCAGTTGTTAGCTGCCAAGCATTTATATAACAACCTAGCCGATTATATTGTGAGTGGGTGAGTCTATAGATAAGGGCAGTTGGTGCGGTGTGTTTTTTCCCCTCTCTGTCAGCAGTAAAGATGCCGACCAGCAGGACAACCATGGAGCAAAAAACATGAAGGAATTACACAGTGAGTGTGTCAATCATTTCTTGATCTATCTTCTAGTTTCAACTTCTGGCTTTGCAAAGTATTGATATTGATTTTTTTCCCCATACCACTACCTTTTATCAAAGTTCCTATTTAAAACAGATCCAAGATGAAAAACTAACTATAACAAGTAACTTGTCTATATATATTATCTAAAGCTTAGATAGTTTACACAGCAAATCTAGCTGCAAACAGCTTCAAAAAATAGATGATTATTTCTTCCTGTGATACAATGAGAGCAGCCATGCTCTGTTTGTGATCATTACACACAGGCAAGCTGTTCTGCATCTCCAGCCCTCAACCTGTGAAAACTTCACTCCCCTCTCCTCCTCTCTCCTCCCCTCTGCCTCTGAAATCTATGGCTTGTAACACCTCCTCCTCCTCCTGCCCAGACTGAGCTCCCATAAGCCCTTGCTACATGGGTCTGAGAGTGCCTAGGCGCTGGAGGGGCTGTGGGCAAGGATTGTTTAGTTTATCGGGAATTAGGGCATTAAAATCATTTAAAAAAGTATTTGGCTTGAAGAATGCCCTATAAACTATATGTAAGGAACACAATTATGCAATGAGTAAAAGTTTATCTTGGCTCCATTTTAAGTGCACTTTGTGAGGTGGTGTTTGTTTGTTTGTTTGTTTGTTTTTAGGTGTGGAGGAGGGCAGAGCAGCTTGGCAGGACTATAAAGGGTCTATTGCCCTTTATTTCTGATTATGTGCAATAAGGCAACCCAAATCATCTAATTTGTTTGAAAAAAGGCATATATATGTAAGCTGTGGAACAATGGCTAGTCTTGCCTGACTGACCGAACTGCAAATCATCTCCTTTACAGAGCATCCTAAGCCAGCAGCTGTGGATCCATCGCACCGGCCAGAGCAGCAAGCTGGGAGAGATGAGAAGCAGAACCGTCCACAAACAAACACTCTCTTTGTTCAGCATCTGCCATAGACGCCGTTTCACTAACTGTCGCAAATGGAAAAACTTAGTCAGTTAAATGATACAGCAGCTGTGAAAATTGGGGCTTTGCATGGTGATGGCATCAGAGATAAGAAGACAGCTCCCTGGGAATTGCATGTGTTCAGGGCCTGAATACAAGTACAGTGCTAATGTGAAATGTATCATGTAGTACGGACGTGCTCCAGCAAAGTGTTCTCTGTGTCTTTCACATGAAGCTTTCAGTTACTGGATAACACATTCTTCAGTTAACCCTTTCAGAAGCAGTGTCTGCTCTTACACGCTGCATCAATAGGACCATGAAAATATATATGTTATAAGTCAAGAATGCAGCCAGCAGTTAAAGAGCAACCCCAACGGCATACACTAAAATGTAATACATTATTCAGTATTCCCAGGTTTACTTTCATTATCCTGGTTTCAGTATTAAAAACACCTCCTATTTCTATATATTGCTGTACATAAGTATGTAAGTTAGTATGTAAGTTAGTATGTAAGTTAATGCCCTTCCCTAGGCTATTTGGTTGTGCAGCCCTCTGCCCCAGTGCACACTGGGAAACTAGGTGTTGTTTCTGCTCACTTTAGAACAACAAAGCACACACATTTTCCACAGTGATGCTCCTGATTGCCAGCTGTAAAATGTGTGTATTAGTGAGCACATTACATAGCAATACTTTACATTATGAAAAATAACTTGTTTTCAATAATGTGCACACTGTGAACAGCCTCAGTGTACCAACACATACAGGGCAGATAAAATGAGGAGTTTATAAACTAATTCTATTTAGTTGCATTAATCATTTTAGCTGTGTTTAGAATACTGGCATGGAACATATAACAGACTGTCTGTTAGCATTCAGCTATGTCATCTGTTACTTTATACTCCACATTGTGCTGGTTATATTGCTGTAGCATCAGCAGCAGTGGATATGCAAAATTTCGCATTAAAATTCGCAATGACGCATCATAATCATAATGTGAAATTTCAGAGAAAATCATAATTAATTTTATATGTAATAGTAGTATTTCAAAATTTCGCATAATTTTTCGCGTAATTTTTGCAAAATTTCACACCATTTTGTGCCAGCTTTAGAAGTCAATAGCAAGGCCCCGATACAAGCTATTGCTACCACAATTGCTACCTATATTAAGCAGAATATTGGGTATAAGTCACAAAAATAATTTTTCAAAAAGACCTTGCAGTTTTTAAGAAACTTGATTTTAAAAATGCAAGGAAAAACGTTTTTTAAACTGTCATTTTTTAAAGTTTAAAAAACATTTTTTACTTGCATTTTTAAAAACTACAAGGTCTTTTTTTTTTCCTTGTACCCACGATTTTCCTTGACATATGTAGCAATTTTGGTGTCACTACCACATATGGGGGCTTCCCTATTCACTGTCAAAGTCAGCAAGAAATTACACAAAATTTAGTGAAATTTCATGCGAAATTATGAATGACTACACAAAATCAATTTAAATTGCAAATTGTAACTGCGAAAATTTACGCAAAATTTAGCGAAATCGTAATTTGCTCATTACAATCATCACTAATCAGCAGGCCGGATTTACTCGTCCACTTATTCACGGTCAGCATTTATAATCCTAACATTCATATAGCGCTTTTCTCCTGTCAGACTCGAAGCGCTCAAGAGCTGCAGTCACCAGAGGCCACCCTGCAGTGTTAGGGAGTCTTGCCCAAGGACTTCTTACTGAATAGGTACTGACCCTAACCAGGATTCCAACCCTGGTCTCCCATAATAATTTAATCATTACATTATTTTCACTGCAGCTCTCTTTCAGACAGCCAGTAGGTGGGACATGATTTCTGTCTCACTTTTGAACATTCAGAACACCAGGTTTACTTTCCAGACAAAACATACATTTTATCAGCATAAAGATGGAGCACTATGGCGGAAGCTAGATGTCGGAATCTGTAGCTACATGTTATTTCCCATTCCTCCCTTTCTATTCTGCCTGTTGGCCTGGTCCTTCCAGTACCCTGATCAACGTGAGAATGAAAGGTCATTCATTATTGGTGCAACTGACTCTCATAGATATGAAGCATGCAAAGCTTCGTATACACGCCAGACTTAAAGAGGAACTCCAGTGAAAATAATGTAATAAAAAAAGTGCTTCATTTTTACAGTAATTATGTATAAATGGCTTAGTCAGTGTTTGCCCATTGTAAAAGCTTTCCTCTCCCTGATTTACATTCTGACATTTATCACATGGTGACATTTTTACTGCTGGCAGGTGATGTCAGTGGAAGTAGATGCTGCTTGCTTTTTTTTGCCAGTTGGAAAAAGCTGTAAACAGCTATTTCCCACAATGCAACAAGGTTCACAGACAGGAAACTGCCAGGACCATGGTCCTCAGAGTTTCCTGTGGGAGGGGTTTCACCACAATATCAGCCGTACAGCGCCCCCTGATGATCCGTTTAAGAAAAGGAATAGATTTCTCATGGGAAAGGGGGTATCAGCTACTGTTTGGGATGAAGTTCAATTCTTGGTTACGGTTTCTCATTAAGTCGGCTGAGGCGGCCGATAGTAATCACCTCAGCCAATAATCAGGCACTTGTACAGCAAACCTGACTCACAACCTGCAAGTGACCCATCGGGTGGATCTATTCACCCCCAGCATCACCGATCCCTCACCGATCCCACTGCTTGCACCGCTCCCCCACCTGCCGCGTCACATCACGCCTCATCATATCCTTCACCTGAATAGTAACACAGCTCATCGTCAGCTACACAACTAACACATGTATGTACAGCCCAACGATGTCGCCCAATAGAATCAGCTCCTCATCCCAGGCGGGCAACATCCATCAAAGTCGTGTACGCACCTTTACTTCAGTGTGTGGATAAGGATTTGGGGTAAGATATGGAGAAAATTCCATGCTTTCTGTACCGAGAACCTGCCCTGTACACTTGTGTATAGTTTTTTAGGAATGGCGTTGCCTGCATTGTAGAGGAAAGGGTTAATACGCACAGCATATTTTGTGGCGGGGTTGTCTCCACATTCCCCCAGTTGCTGATGTAAAATGTGAGTCAGAACACCACAAAGTCCTTTCATTATTAATTATACCTACTCTGCACACAAACGTCTCAGACGGTGTAAGACTTTTACAAGCGTGAGAGCCTCTTCTGGACGATAAGCACATCATAAAGACGCCCTTGTAGGTCGAATGAAGGGAGAGAGAGATAAAGGCGTTCTTGTGCATGGCCAGAGATTCTCTCTTTTGTTTTACTTCACTATTACAGTATTACATTTGGAGATTATATTCTATGATCAGAATTATCTGGTGATTCACAGTAGATTATCGGCAATCTACCGAAATTCTGCAAGCAGCTACCTCCAGGGCCCAAACTCCTGGGCTGTCCATTTTAAATGACCAAAGAAAGTTATACTACAGAACTGTGTGGCTCCTTCCTCTCTGTCAGTGCTACAGGCTGCAGTCTTCTCAGAGATCTAAAGTCTGTGCCTTCCACCAATCATTTCTCAGTAATGTTAGATATGGGATCTACAATAACATTGGGGGATTCTGCTGGTGGTCCATCCCGATGGTTAACTGCACCCCACAAGAATTCTGGCCACATGGCCCTGCAGGAGTCCTCAGGTAAGTCCACTCTTAGCTTTTGTATCCAATGAGATATGGATATGCTAATTGTAAGTGATGGATAATTGACCGTTTTGGTGGATCTGTGAAACCAACAAGCTCTGGTTATTTGGATGTATTATGTGAATCCTCAGGCTTGGTGCGAGTTTGAGCCGCTGCTCATGTACCTGATGAACGACTGGATTGCCATTTCTCTGTCATCTGTGTAGGGTATCATATCTGTGGGAATCTGTGAAAAGTCTAAGTGACCTCTATATATAAGTAATATACTGTACATTTATGAGCAACATGACCTCTCAGGCTTGTATAATACAACTTCTTGCTATATTTCAGCTGCCTCAATACATTAGTATAATTTGTGCTACTTTGATTGTCTTGTGTACCTTAAAAAAGTCTGACCAGCAGATTAAGCTATTGCAACATAGTTTATTTTAGACACCGGTAAAAAAAAATGTGCATTCTTTTTGTCCATACGTGTGAGATGGTGTTATTAGAGTGTTTCGCTCTCTGTTCTGCTGGGCCTCTTACCACTTGCATGGTCTGCTCATTCTGTAATGCTATATGGCCAAATTCACTAAACTTGAGTACAATTTCCCTGTGCAGCCCGCTCGGGTCGCAAACTGCACAATGTCTGCTAAAGTAACTGTAAAATAGCTGAGCGTTACCTGCGCATAGCAAACTTGCCGACGTTTAGTATAAGAAATCATACTTGGTTTTTTTTTTATAATTTCTCTGCATTTTCAGATCTACACAAGTCTTCACTGGTTAACATGAAGAAGAACAAGCTTTGTAATATGTTCTTTATGCAGATGGACAACTTGTCAGTTAATTTGCTTAAAATTAAGCATTAAAGTAAATTAAAATGTAAATAAAAACACACATAAACAAGTGTGAAAAAGCCTTTGCTAATGAGCTTCCTAACAAATATAGCAGCCAGAACAAAGGTGCGATAGATTACACAGGTGTGAAAGGACCGTTGCCATGCGTGTGAATGCACCACCAACATATGTAGAATGATTTCATAGTCACACGTTACTTATGTGTTTGTTGCGTGTTACTAACAATGAAATGTGTGATTTTCATTGACATTTGTACCAAACTTGTAGGAGTAAAAAAGTTGAATTCCAGAAGTTTTGAAAATCAGCTTACATGCAGCATACCTTCATTACAGCCACTGGCTACTTATTTAACTATCTTAGCTAACAAAATAAAGTTTAGAGTTGGTCACGTCAATATTACTCCCTCCTACAGCGGAACCTGGACTCTCAGGAAATCTTTGGCACAGTATGGTCACTTGGTAGTCTGGGACACGCCTCTTCCTGGGAGGCAGACCAGAAAGGTAAGAGTAACTACATCATTCTCCCTCAAAGCAGACTCCACCTCCATTCTGAGGAAGCCCTGCCTGCAGGAGTGAACAGTTGTCTCGCAAAGGCTGCAAAAGATATAAAATTCAAACCATATTTCTAAATTGCAGAATACTTAGTATGTAGCTGTGCCAGATGGCCAAGCAAACTGTCACTAACTGCCAAAAATGATGGCACATATACTAGGGATTGTATGTTTGTGTGCTTCTAACATAGATTCACAGCATAAAAATCTGACCTTTACCCATGTAGATTGGTCTTCTGATCTCTTCAACTAATGCTGGGTACACACGATGAGATTTCCCGTTCGATTCCCGGATCGATTCGATTAAATCAAACATGTTCGATTGGATTTCGATCGATTTTTTCATGATAGGTATGCAAATTCGACGGAAAAAACGATCGAAATCCAATCGAACATGTTTGATTTAATCGAATCGATCCGGGAATCGAACGGGAAATCTCATCGTGTGTACCCAGCATAAGTCTGGCATCCTGCCTCAGCACTGAGAGTTTTTAGTAGGAGAGTGGTCTTTGCTTTACACATGGGGAGCTACATTTCTGAATAACATAGCCATATACAATACAATTTATTATTATTATTATTATTATTATTATTATTGATTTCATTCAGTTTGATTGATTTTCTAGATTGTTTTTTTGTTAAGACTTTTAAAATTATCACACTATACCTGTGTGTTACATTTTAGAGAAATGTTATAATTATTGCTCATATTAAACATATAACTATTGATAGATAGACAGACAGTCAGATAGATAGATAGATAGATAGATAGATAGATAGATAGATAGATAGATTTTGAACCTCTGGATCATATACTGTATGTATATGTGTCTGAATATGACTATTATTACGCATATGCTTGTTTAAAAAAGAGAGTTGTTGCAATATTAATGGCAAATTTCAAATATTATTACTGCATATACACATTTTAACATTTGTATTATGATTTATATTATATATTATTTTAGAATTCATTAATTAAATACATTGTTGAAACACAACATGAGAATTCTAAAAACAAACAAACAAACAAACAAACAAAAAATAACCCTGAGTTAATCAGACCTTGGCATTCAATGTCCCAGGATTTCTGTGCAAAAAGTGATCCAATTAATTTTCATAACCTTTGTCTTCCTGTAACTTGCCAAAATGTGTCAGGCACGGGTCTAGTATACAGTGCAGGAGAGTATTGATGTGTATGCATGTCAATACTGTTCCCAGCATGTTTTGTATTGACGTGTATATCCGTCAGTACCGCTAGGGAGGTGAAACTGAAGTGATTAAACATATCTAAAAAAAAACTAAAGTAAAAAATGTAAAGTATTAAATTTTCACAAAAGTTGATGATACTCTTACACCCTGGGCTTGATTCACAAAGCAGTGCTAAGTGTTAGCACGCTTGTGAAAAGCCCCTTGATCATTAACACTTGCGCGCAAAGTCCTGCACGCAAAATTTTGCGCGTGGGCAGCGCGGTGCGACTTTAACGGCGCACCTGATGCCCCTATAAGGTCGCATAGGGTGCAACTTTAACGTCGCATCATGCGCCATTAAAATCGCAACCCATGCGCCCTTATAAGGCCGTTAAAGTCACACCGTGTTGCGACGTTTCGCACTCACCGCGCTTTGCGTGCAGGACTTTGTGCACGATCAGGTGTACACAGCGGTGCTAACCCAGTTAGTGCTATAGTTGTGCTATAGTTATCACATCTAAAAGTTTTTAGGCGTGCTAACTGGGTTAGCACCGCTTTGTGAATCAAGCCCCCTGTCTGATTAGATAATTATGGAACGTGTCAAGGAACTGGATTGTGTATTCTCATTTTTTTGGAAAAAAAAAAGAAATTTCCTATACAATTGAATCGTTTTACTGAATTTTTATGAAAGTCATGTATAGCCACCTTTAGATGTACACAAACACTGCTCTGTAGGTGCCTTTGTTGTTTGCAATTACTTGTAATGCATTAGGGCTTCCCAACCCTGTCCTCAGTGCCCACCAACAGTGCATGTTCTGCAGGAAACCACAAACATGCACAGGTGGGGTAATCAGTGTCTCAGCAGAGCTGATTAACTACCTCTGTGGATTTCCCAAAAACATGCACTGCTGGTGGGCTTTGAGGACAGGGTTGGGAAGACCTGCTTTAAAACATATTTTTGTGGGCAAAAAGACAACCAACCCACTTTCACAGATGATGATCAATACACACAAATATAACATTATATAGCGGCAGTCTTGTCACTGCTCCTATGGCCACTGCTCCTATGATATCTATGGCCACTGATGCACTATTGTCTATGGCCTTCCCATAAACACCAAAGATCTGGTGGGCTGGGGCTGGGCAGTCACATAATTGCTAAAAAAAAACCCGAAGTCCCGCACACAAAGCAGCGCCATTAAACTCTATGCTAAGTGCACCAGACTTTGCTAGCGCAAAACTTTTGATCAGCTGTGCACTGCGATGCTAACCCAGTTGGTGCCTAAACTTATCACACCTAAACTTATCATGCCTAAACTTATTACACCTAAACTTATCACACCTAAACTTATCATGCCTAAACTGAGTTTAGGCGTGATAAAGGGCTTTTCACCAGCGTGCTAACTGTTAGCACCGCTTTGTGAATCAGGCCCATAGAGTCCATTGAAAATCATTGAAAAAGCATATGAAAGAACCCTAACAGTTGTGTCTACAGTTCTTTCATCGAATCAGTGAAATTGGGTGATAGATTTTTAAGCATTACTGATTGGTGCTCCATATAAAATGTTTTGTATGTTAGTTAAATTTTTGTATTATTTGGGTGTGAAATTATTATTATTATTTTGATTTATAAAGCGCCAACATATTCCATGGCGCTGTACAAAGTAAGAAACGAGCATGGGGTACATAATACAGACAATGGTGTACACCAATATACAAAATACAGAATTAGTGACAAAATACAAAAATGATACAACATACAGAATACAAAATACAGAATTGGTAATGACAGTGATAAAAGTAACATAATAAATAAAATGTATAATGATTTTCAGGACACAAAAGGAGTAGAGAGCCCTGCCCTTGTGAGCTTACAATCTAAAGGAATGGGGGGGGGGGATGACAAGAGGTGGGGTAGTATACAACACATATATAGAGACAGTGTGTTTTAGGATATCTATATATAGTATGAGTGCAATTTGGCCTTAGGACAAAGGGAAGTAGCCTAAGGTAGCGCATATGCTTGTCGGAATAGGTGAGTTTTTAGTGACTGTTTAAATGTAACAAAGGTTGGCGAGTACTTTTTGGTACTTTGATTTGTAAAGTTTGGAAAAGTTATTTTAAACACTACTGAAGAGGAAATATCTCCTAGGAAAAATCTAAGGAAAAATATGAATTTAATAAAGGTGAAACTAAACATTTCTCAGATAATTTTTGTTCTTTGGTGTTAGGTTGGGGTTAGTGATACTTTGGGGCATAAGTTATTTTAGGCATTAACTAAAGGGTGGTTAGAGTAAGACAGAGGTGTAAATAAAGGCTTACGGGTAGGTACTTAGCAGTTAAACGGTTAAAGTACAACTTATCACCTTAAAAATCAATTAAGACAGTAGTTGGAGTACACACCATTCCAAATGCAGAATATGTCAGGTCATGTACAGAAATGGCTATTTTTTTCTCCTCCCTTGTACAAAGAACTGACAAAATAAATACTATATGTTGAATTACATTTTTCATGTGTCAGCCTGATGTGACTGCAGAGAAGAGAAGACTTAAAAAATTGTGAATCATCCCTGCTCTGTGTATTTTGCTGACATCACCAACAAGATGGCAGCTTCTATGCAGACAAGGCAGCAGAAATCAGCTTGGGGAATGAAGTAACAGTCAAAACATTTGGTGGTAAGCATGCCTGTTACTGCATAAATATAGAGATAGTAGTCTTAATTCAATTCATATTTTCCCTTAGGTTTTTCCTAGAAGATATTTCATCTTCAGCTCTGTTTAAAATAACTTCCCAAATTTTGCAATTGAAAGTATCAAAAAGTAGATAAAAACGTACTGTCAAAATTATACAGAGTATTTTCTTTCTTGCTGGTGTTTTAAATAAATTTTTTTGATAAGTTGTAAAAATATTACCTAGGAGAAAACTTAAGAAAAAAGAGGGCATTGAATAAGGGCCCGAGTCACAGTTATTATTGAGTTAAGTCTAAGGTTAATTTTGGGGACAGTAACAGTAATTAAGGGAAGACACACTGTGGTCTTAACTCTTAACCATGGCCACTGAGTCTCTCATCATCCTCTTCAGCCCCTCCATTCTGGCGGTGTAACTCCCGGTAATCCGGTCAGTCGCCACCAGTCGAGAGGTTCCGTGCATGCGTGGCTTGGCCCTGCATGTGCCCCAGCCCCTCCCCCATCCCCTGGAGTGTTCCACGCCTGCACAATACTACTGCGCAGGCACAGATTGTTACAGGAGATGAGAGTGTGACAGAGGGTGCGCGTGTGGCCGAGCCTCACATGCACAGGAGCCCACGACTGCCTGGATTACCAGGAGCTGTAGTGGCTGAACGGAGGGCCCTAAGAGGACATCAGGGTCTCATCATCACTGGGGCTGGTGTAAGCCCCACGTAAGTACAAATTAGTGATAGTGTACCACTTCAGGTTCAGTTTAAGGGTCCACAGGGGAACCTGAAAGAACTTCACCATCCTAAGCTTTTGTGCCCAAATAACAACGGCATTAAAACTCTCTCCATTACAAGCCAAAGTTTCATCCCTCGTGGTATCAAAGGCAATGTGATTATTTCCTGCTGGAGGCAGTGGATACTTCAAAAGCTTGCCCTTGCATAACAGAACAAGATTAGAAAATAAAAACCATATCATCTTTTTCAGATAGGTTGAAGTACATTTTAAATTACCAAGCAGTCTAAACACGTCTTCAAATGGTTCTTCTGAGATGGAACTCGTTCCTGCGCACAGATGAATGCATGCTCTTCTGCATCACAGTGCAGCATTATCATTTAAATGTCTTCACAGGTAGTGATGGGACTTTGGAATAATTGTGCCTTGTGGAATTTTAACCAGCAAAAAACTAGGACACTTCAAATTACCCTGACAACCAACATGACTTCCCGCAGTCTACAATGCACACTTAAAGTGTTATCAGGCTTCAGGGAGGTGCAAACATCACTTCTTTGTCTTCTCTTCATCAGTGCCGAATGCATTGTGCTGCTTCACTAACAATCGAAAATTATCCTACCACGCTTCAGGGTAAATTCAAAGAAGAAGTAAGTTAACTTAGTTAGTTCTTAGTTAGCAGATAGCGCACGTTATGATTACTAGGGTTTACACAATTAACATAGCGAGTTATGCACATTGTGTAGCTCGTCTTATACAGGTGAACTTTGAAAAATGCAAAAGTCCATTTATGTCTGTAATTCAACTTAAAGGGACTTCGAACAGTGCAGAAACTATGGAAAGATGCTGAATGGAGCTGCCAACATTGGGGAAAAGTTGTCCTGTGTAATACAAGTAACTATGGAAAGATGCATACCATTTTGAAGCTCTCTTGATCCTCTTTCCAACGACACATAAACCGCCACCCTACGCCTTTTAGTTTTTGTTTTTTTCGTGATCGAAATTGCTTTTGCTGCGATTTCGATTGCAAAAATAGCGAAAACTAAAAGGCGTAGGGTAGCAATTTATATATTGTTGGAAAGAGGAGAAAGAGAGCTTCAAAATGGTATGCAACTTTTCATAGTTTCTGCACTGCTCGGAGTCCCTTTAAAGGGTCAAACTGATACATGACATTGACTCACTACATGCAAATCAGGATATTCCAAGTCTGTATTTGTTATAATGTTGATGATTATGGCTTACAGCTTATGTATTTTTAACTTGAATTCCTGAGATAAATGGACTTTTACACGATATTCTAATTTTTCAAGTTTACCTTGTACATGCAACACCTGCGTTACTTGAGTAAAAGGAAATGCAAGTGATGCATGTACAGTATATAGCGGTTTAAGTAATGTTCAAAACACGCTTCATAAATTGCGTAAATTCCAGTAATCTTAACATCACTTCCAGGTGATAAAATCACTGGCAACTATGTTGGATATCTATGTGAAGACTTGGCCATTTATGATGTCATCAGGTCTTTAACAGAAAGGTAATCATGGAAGAGGATAATCTACAGAACATGTTCACCATTGTCACCCCACTGAAGGATATTTAGCCACATGAGGCAGTGTTTTTTGACAATTGCAAGAGTAACAATGGATGCAACCAATGGCAATGTGGTTAATGTGGTGGCTTTTCAAAAAGAAAAAAACCCTTAGTAACACTAATGACACATCTATCAGAGGCCACATCTAACACAAGCCACATCTAACAGAGGGGGCACCTAACAGAGGCCACATCTAACAGAGGCCACATCTAACAGAGGCCACACCTAAGAGAGGGAGAACCTAACAGAGGCCACATCTACCAAAGGTCACAACTATCAGAGGGGGCACCTAACAGAGGCCACATCTAACAGAGGCTACATCTAACAGAGACCACATCTATCAGAGGCTACATCCAATAGAGACCACATCTAACAGAGGGCACATCTAACAGAGGCCACATCTATCAGAGGCCACATCTAACAGAGACCACATCTAACAGAGACCACATCTAACAGAGGGGGCATCTAACAGAGGCCACATCTAACAGAGGCCACATCTATCAGAGGCCACATCTAACAGAGGGGGCACCTAACAGAGGCCACATCTAACAGAGGCCACATCTAACAGAGGCCACACCTAAGAGAGGGAGAACCTAACAGAGGCCACAGCTAACCGAGGTGACATCTAACAGAGGCCACATATAACAGAGGTCACATCTATCAGAGGCCTCATCTAACAGAGGCCACATCTAACAGAGGCCACATCTATCAGAGGCCACATCTACCAAAGGCCACATCTACCAAAGGCCACATCTATCAGAGGCCACATCTACCAAAGGCCACATCTAACAGAGACCACATCTAACAGAGGCCACATATAACAGAGGGCACATCTATCAGAGGCCTCATCTAACAGAGGCCACATCTAACAGAGGCCACATCTAACAGAGGGCACATCTAACAGAGGCCACATCTAACAGAGGCCACATCTAACAGAGGCTACATCTAACAGAGGCCACATCTATCAGAGGCCACATATAACAGAGGTCACATCTATCAGAGGCCTCATCTAACAGAGGCCACATCTAACAGAGACCACATCTAACAGAGGCCACATCTAACAGAGGGCACATCTAACAGAGGGCACATCTAACAGAGGGCACATCTAACAGAGGCCACATCTAACAGAGGCCACATCTATCAGAGGCCTCATCTAACAGAGGCCACATCTAACAGAGGCCACATCTAACAGAGGCCACATCTAACAGAGGGCACATCTAACAGAGGGCACATCTAACAGAGGCCACATCTAACAGAGGCCACATCTAACAGAGGCCACATCTAACAGAGGGGACATCTAACAGAGGCCACATCTATCAGAGGGGGCACCTAACAGAGGCCACATCTAACAGAGGGTACATCTAACAGAGGCCTCATCTAACAGAGGCCACATCTAACAGAGGCCACATCTAACAGAGGCCACATCTAACAGAGGCCACATGTAACAGAGGCCTGTGAGAAAGCGTGGAGGAGCCGCCACCATGAGCCAGAGGCAGGCGGCTCCTTCCGCGCATAGTGAGCCTGCACACAGAGAGGCAGCCGCCTCATCTCGGTATGAGGCGGCTGTCTCCGTGCAGGGCTCAGCGGAGCACGGAGAAACCGCCGCGTTGGACGCGGCGGTTAGCACGCATACAGCCGCTGCGGAGACACCGCAGAGCGGGGCTGCTGTGGCTGGGACTCGTAGTCCCTCTAGTTTCAGAGTGACGCGCGCGCACTCAGGCAGGGAATTTATGGCAGCAAGAAAGGAGTCAGCTGACCAGGCTGGTCAGCTGACTCTGGCTCCACTCGTCATTGGTCCAGCACTTAGGGAGGTGCTGGGGGGATACCCGGGTATATATGCTGCTACCTGGTCATTCCTCTTGTGTATGGCGTTGCGATCACATATGTGGGAGCACCCAGATCCGTAGTCAGATCCGCAAGTGTACCGGGACCAGCTGGAGCTGTAATCCCACACTTAGCTAGATTCTGTTGATAGCTAAAGTACTAGGTACTAGTTTGATTGTGATTATCTCTTATGACCCTTTGCCTGCCTGACTATCCTTCTGAACTCTGACCTTGTACCTCGATATATCTGATACCCCGTTGCCGAACCCTGCCTGTACTTAGACTCCACCTTGCCTCCTGATCCTGTACTTTATCTGTCCGTGTGTGTATGACCTAGCTTGTCCGACCTCGAGAACCGACCTTATTGTTAGAGGCGGTTCCCCGTCCTGTTAGTGACACTTCCTCCAGAGTGTCACTTTCAGACAAACCTTCCTACTCTCGCAGCCTGACTCCTCCCGCCTTGGAGAGCTCAGGTCTTCGGAAGGAATCTGTGTAGTACTCCTTACTACACTGAGGCCTAGTCCTCTAAGTGTTACTGTTACACCAAACACTACACTCTACTCAGGTGAACAGAGGTTAGCTGGTATATCGGATTATCGGTGATACTGCAGATCACTTATAATCTGGTATACATCTGTATTTCCAGTGATACTGCAGATCACCGGTAATCAGATCCTCTCTGTGCTTCACCGATCGTTACAAGGCCACATCTAACAGAGGCTACATCTAACAGAGGGCACATCTAACAGAGGGCACATCTAACAGAGGCCACATCTAACAGAGGCCACACCTAAGAGAGGGAGAACCTAACAGAGGCCACATCTACCAAAGGCCACATCTAACAGAGGGCACATCTAACAGAGTGCACATCTAACAGAGGGCACATCTAACAGAGGGCACATCTAACAGAGGGCACATCTAACAGAGGCAACATCTAACAGAGGGCACATCTAACAGAGGGCACATTCTAGACAATCTGCTTGGTTGGGTTAGGTTGGGTTATCAGGAGCTCAAGCTATTTTGCCTTTTTATATTTAGTATTGCCATTTGGATTGCAGCAACATTTATGAGCGGACTTAAGGTTTGATGAACGTGATCATTTTGAATTCTGAATTCCGAGTTGTATTTTGGATTTATTTCGGATTTTTGTATAGATGGAATACTTTGTAAATTTTCTTTATCTTGGTGGCTGAAGTTATAAACTCATAAAACCCTTGTTATTGTTCTTTTCTCCTCATTTGCTGCATTTGGCCATTTACATTTTGTCATTAACCATTCGATATTCTGTTTCATAGATGATAATTACATTACTGAGCAGGAAAGAAGCTGATATTCTATGCAAGTCCTCCAGCAAAATGCCCTGAGGGTTTCTGGATGCTGGCTGCAAACATGTCTGTGCAACTCTCCTCATATGTCTATAGGGGGATTTAGACAAAAAGAATAGTAAAATCCACACATCAAATATGTAAAACTGCTTCAATCGTTTCATGCAGTAGGAGGAAAGCAAATCTGCCAATCAGAGGCATAGCTACAAACCCCGATGCCCCAAAACAAAAGTTTTAAGAAGTTCCCCAACATTCACACTTTCCTCCCCTATGGTGACCCTCAAAACCAGGAGGTCCATCTGCTGGGGTCACATACAGCTCCACCTATAACAACAACACCTGCTCTAGAGGGCAGGCCCTTGTATTGAAAGGGAAGGTAGGAAGTTGGGGTCCTGGACTCCTCCATTTCCCCTCCCTTTCTCGAATGAGCTGCTGCCCCTACTGTTAAAACTTAGCTGTCAATTGAAAGCTTCTTTTCGATACCCCATGCAAGAATTCCAGAAGCCTGATCATAACTATGGCTAAGTCATTTTCTCCATGGATATCACTCATAAGTTTGGCATGTCGCAGGAGCTAATGCTCAGCTTCTACTCTGCCACCATCGAGTCTGTCCTTTGCTCCTCCATCATCGTCTGGTACTCCGGGGCCAATGCAAGGGACAAGCAGAAACTCCAGAGGGTAATCAGTGCTGCTGAGAAGATCATAGGGTCACCCCTGCCACCCCTGGACATCCTTCATTCATCTAGAATGAGTTCCAGGGTAAACAGGATCACTCAAGATCCCTCCCACCCGGGCAGTTGCTTCATCGACCCCTTTCCCTTAGGTCGCCATTATAGGTCTATTCTCACCAAAACCACCAGGCATAAAAACACCTTCTTTCCCCAAGCAGTTGTCCTACTCAATTCATGCACTCCCAACTGACATCCCCTAATCATTTCAGGAAAAAACTGTTTCTAGCTGGCCGCGCTGCAACACATGCCACCATACAATGTCTGTTCTGATTTATGAGCTGCTGCTGTCCGTCAAATTGACGTCATGGCGCCCCGGGAGCTAAGATCTTTTTGCTCTACCTGCTGATTTTTCTGCACTACCTGCCCTATGCCATCTGCTGTACTGTCTGTAAAATTGCTGTTGTGATTGTCTGTGTAGCTATTATCTGTACCATTATCTGTACTTTTATCTGTACCATCTGTACCATGTTGATGTTGTATGCCAATTGCTGTGTGTCCACAAAAAATTCCGGGTACGGTGCCCGCCATACTTGGCGAATAAAGTTGATTCTGATTCTGATTCTGATAAGATGCTCATTAAGTCCCTCTTTATATTGTGTTAATGATTTATTGTATTGTCATCTCCATATAAGAACCCTTTCCTTTAACCAAAACAAAACCTCATCATGTGACAGGTTTTTAGATTGGATGCCTCTGTACATATTCATGAAATCACTTCTGAATCTTACAGGTCCTACATGATGCAATCTTTCCGAAGATCACCCTAACCATTTCATCAGAGTTTTTAAAAGTTAAATAGCGCTCGGTCGACTGATGAAAGGTTTAGTTTGAAAGGTGAAAATGAAAAATTAATTTTATGTAAATGTCGAGAAAAAGGCTGCATGCGATTTTACTGTTAATCTGATTATATTTTATATGATCTGATTATATTATATATGATCTGATTATATTATAGAATTAGTGCTTGGATTCCATGATCAAATTGTACCATGTACAACGTTATCTGTCCCTTTCTAAGGTAAATTAGCCTAGTTTCTTTAAACTTTCATTTCAAATGAGATCTCCTATTCATTAAATTGCTTTAGTCCCCTACCTTGCACTTTGTATTCAACGTATGGCCTGCAATAGCAATATTACACTTGAATATCGGGGTTTTCTGTTTTTTACGAAAATCCAGAATTATATTTGCTCTTAAAGCTGCTGACAGACATTGGGTGCTACTACTTAGTTTATGTTACAGCAGAATTCCAGAAAGCGCTCCTCCATATTCGTCTTTGTCTATTGGCACCTCATTGATTGCATAGAATACTAACATCCAGGTGCATGATCTTGCCTTTATGAGTATTAAAAAAAATCAAATACAAAATGGATTTATACGTACTCGGAGCTTCTCCCGACCCCCCCCCCCCCCGGCACCCCGTCAATCATGTCCCTGAGTTTCTTCTGGATCCCCTCCTAGTGCCGCCGCCCTGTTGGAAAGATCGGTGGACTTGAGCTCTAGTTGCAGCAACTGAGCATGAGCGGCCCCATCTGTGTGCCTCCTTAATCATGTTCCCATCACCAGGAGCGTTCTTTGCTTGTGTGTTTCTGAAGAGAATTGTACTACACATGTGCAGGACATTCCCGGTGACAGAAACTGAGGCTGAGGAGATGAGAGCGCACATGCTTGGTCGCTGTGACTAGAGCTCCAGTCCCAGATCTTTCAGAGAGGGCAGCGGCACTTAGAAAGGACTCTGGAAGAAAATGAAAGACTGGGGGGGGGGGAGGGCTGGAAGAAACCTCAGGAAAGTAGAAATCCATTATTTGTCCCGATTCAGGTGTACTTTAAATCAGTGGTTTGCAACCTTTTCAGCAAGTGAGTCATCCCTAGGCAAATGTACCCCCTATTGGAGAAAGTGGCGCGCTAAGCATGCCATAGCAAAAAGTTGGTGTGGCTATTGCATGATGTGGGTGGAGCCAAATACTAGTGAAATACAGGTAGTCTCTGGTTAACAAATGAGATAAGGACCTCGTCCATTTGTAACCCAAATCCATTCTCTTTTGTCCCCCTCTGTTCTCCCTATGCCTCTTTTGTCCCCCTCTGTGTCACCTCAGTTTGTGCCTCATTTGTCTTCCTCTGTCATCTCATCTCCTCTTATTATCTCGGTTCTCCCTCGTTTGACCCCTCGCCTCGTTTGACCCCCTCTGTGTCACCTCTGTTCCGCCTATGCCTATTTTTGCCCCCTCTGTTCCTCCCCCCGCCGGGTAACCATGGCGACAGGACGCAAGGCGGCGACAAGAGGAGAGCTCGGACAGGAGGAGAGCCCGGAGTCCACACAGGAACGGGGATAAGTAAGTTGCTGAGCCCCTTGCCACCGACACTGCCTGCCCTGCCTAACACTTCTCTCCTGGGGGCAAGATCTGTTATTTTGTTTGTGGCCCCTGGGGGACCCCCTGACAGCTGCCGATGTACCCCCAGGGGTCCACAGACCTCAGGTTGAGAAACACTGGTTTAAATCATTACTGTGTGTTAAATCCCTGTTTAAATGCCCTAGTTTAGAATTCAGCATCTAGTTCTGACAAAAGTAGTAATAATGGTATTTTTTTGTGTGGCGCTTGGGAATAGTAAAGCTCATTTTTGTCAATGCCTTCTATATGTCGCTAACTGAAAGCTCTACAGTCTAATTATAGACTTTTACAGCTGCACAAATTGTTGTGAGTCTAAAATTACTTCCCGAGCTTAAAGCTTCCTTCAATGCCTTTTTTTTATTTTTTTTTACAAGTTTACAATTTTCTCCGAGCTTCTAAACAATACTCAGTACAGCTTTCTGTAAAATGCCTCTCAGTGACTCTACTTACCGAACCATTGTTACCTAACATGACTGGGAGTGGTGTGATAAAAGAGAATATGGTTATGTAAAATGCACTGTGGACCTCAGATTTCAAGCCCTTGTTTGGCTTCCCATCTTTAAATATATATACGATAGTGAAACTGCATTTATTAGCAATGACAAATCTATACAATGACTAGCGCACAAATATTAACAATTGACAGATGCAACCAAAGATTGTCCTCCCTCCACTTAAAGGGTCACTTAAGTCAAATAAAAAAAAAATGAGTTTTACTCACCTAGGGCTTCCAATAGCCCCCTGCAGCTGTCCGGTGCCCTCGCCCCCTCCTTCCAATCCTTCTGGCCCCGCTGGCAGCCGCTTCCTGTTTCGGTGACAGGAGCTGTCAGGCTGGGGACGCGAGTGATTCTTCGCGTTCCCAGACACATTAGCACCCTCTATGCTGCTATATGGTATATGATATATGCTATAGCAGCATAGATGGCGCTATTGTGGCCAGGAACGCGAAGAATCACTCGCATCCCCAGCCTGACAGCTCCTGTCACCGAAACAGGAAGCGGCTGCCAGCGGGGCTAGGAGGATCAGAGGGAGGCGGCGAGGGCACCGGACAGCTGCAGGGGGCTATTGGAAGCCCCAGGTGAGTAAAACTCATTTTTTTTGTTTGACTTAAGTGTCCCTTTAAGTTGTATTCCAAAAGTAATCAGCACAATCTGGTATTAGTCTTTAATTGCAAGCGGTACAAAATATTTCAGTTCCCACCACTAAGACAACAAGAGGCTTACCACACAGCGTAGTGCGCAGGACTCAAATGATAGGATCTCTCAATGCTTTGGTGGTAATAGGTCAGATGTAATAGGTAATAGGTCATCAACTACCTCTGATTCAGTGTCATTTGCCTTCTTAAAACAAAGTATTAGAATTATTTAGTTTGAAAAAAGCAGCAGTGGTTTCCCACAATGCACCACTACTGAATATGCAAATAACTTATTTATGCCCCTGAATACAGGCTTACATCCAGCGCCGCTGTTGTATAGCAAGCCTATAGCTTATGCATGTTACAGAGCCGCTGGTGTATAGCAAGCCTATAGGTTATGCATGTTTCAGAGCCACATCAACCCCACATGCAGACAGCCTGTGTCAGACTTTCTGGGCCTCATCAGTATATAGCAGGGATTGATGTGTCTCTGTGAGATAGAGCTTGGATCAGAACTACAGAATACCTGGATAGCTTAGATATCTAAAATCCACTGATCACTTCGGCCGCAAATCAATGCATGATCGATCTGCCGATCGATCGATTTGCGGCTGATTTTGATCAATTGCGATCGATTTGATCTATCTGACAGGATGGAAGATCTAGGTCGATGTGCTGCTGGCAGCAGATCGATGGCCTATAGAGTTGCATTGGATCTAATGGTGCAATAATGCATTTAGATGGATTTCCAATAGATTTCCAATCTGTTCCTAATGTGTAGCACACATCAGATAGATTCCTTTCAGATTTGACCTGACAGGCATCTGCCAGAAATCTATCTGATGGTCGAATCTGCTGCAAATCTATCAGTGTATGGCCACCTTAAGGGTTAATACTCAAACTTTTCACTTCACTAATTGATAAGACTGCAATTTCTGAACCATACTTATCAGATTAGCTTGAGCTCTAGTAAATAATGCAAAAAAATAAATAAATGTTCAGCTGTATTGAGTGGGATAGCAGAGAACTTGCTCAGCAATTACATAATTACAAGTCAATCTGGTCATCTGTCCTCAAACCGGCAATGTTATCAATTAGCATCAGTGATTTGTAAATATTCCTTCATATGACATTAAACCAGTCTTAAGGTGACTGTACACTGGTCCATATGGCCTAGAAGATAGATCTCTCTATGGTCAACAGACAGATCTATCAGCTTGAATGCCTCCACACTCTGCACACAGATTTTCAATCAATTTCAACATGAAATCCTTGAAAAATCTGTGTGCCTGCCGGGTCCAAGTCTTTCACTCCCCCCAGGGCTCTCACCTCTCCGCCGCATGGTCCTGGTCTCTGATTCTCCCTAGCATCTGCTCTGTCTTCCTCACTTCCATGTCCATGGGTGCATGTGCGATGTAATGCAGGGGATAGACACTGGGGGGCACTGTGGCACTAAAGGCCTCTAGTGTCTATCCCCTGCATTACGTCACATAAGCATCCTGGGACGAGGAAGTGAAAAAAAGCCGGTGAGAAACAGTGACCGTGCCATGCGGTGGGCAAGTGAGAGTACCTTCTTAAGTCACCAAATTCAGCTAGCAACTCAATCCCGATCAGCCGCCGATCGACCAGAATTTCCCACCTGGACAGATTGACCCAACTGAGTGATTTTGGCCAAAAATGACTGAATCAGTGGATTGATCAGGCCAAATGCTGCACTGACTTATCACCAATTTGATCAGATCGATCGAATCGGCCATATATATCGACAGGAGAAATCAATGGACTGCTTTATACTGTTTCATATTGGTTTGTAAATCATATCATGTTTTAAAGCAAAAATGTAATTTGAAGTTTCATCCCACTTATGATTACATATCAGTACAATGCAGTAGAACGCAGTATTTTGCTTACGAATGGCTTCCCTGTGATATATGTGTAGAAACCCCGTCCATTAGGACATAAGTATGCTGTTATTTACTTGAGCTGAAAACAAAGGCAGATTAATGGCCTGGCTCCGGCTCGGAGTCTGCATGAGGCCATGCTCTCAGTCTCCTTCGAGGAAGTGGGATTCACAACGGCATTTCAGCTAAAATCCCTGATGACTGATTTATGGACCGCTTCCGACATGGGGGGGGGGGAATCAGACGATCCATTTTTTCGGAGACAAGATAAGCCACTGAGCTGTCAGTTAGAAAACAAAAAAGACGAGAAAAAGACATGTCCGGAATATTTCTTCACGACTGAATGCATGACAATGCTAGGCCACAATGATCATCTCCCCAGATTTAGAAGATTTATCTGACACGCAAAGCGTGAAAAACTTGCCAGAGAAACTGGTAGAAAGAAGCATAATGGTGCACAAAGCCCAATAAAACTTTACAAATTATTCCAGAAGAGACATACACTGGGGGCCGATGTGAAGAGAATACAAAATCACTGTTCTAATGTATTTTCATACATTTGAGCCTCTTATAACCTCTTAGTGGTTCTGGATCCCCACGAGCTCTCTGGGTGCTCTGTACCACTCCAATGAACAAGTCCCACCACATGAATCCATGTCATGCACTGATGAGGAGCAAGACTGGGCCGTGAGCATGCTGGGTTAGTGTGGCTCTGTAAGATAAGGACGCTTTATAAGTGCACTGTACACTCCAGTAGTCCTGACTCCTGTACAGACACATCTCACTCTAGTATACCATGTACTGCTGCCATGGGGAAGGGGCAATGGCACAACACAATGAAGTTACTTCCGGTGGGCAAGGCAAGGAGGAAAACAATGCCCAACAGTTAGCCCTCGCTAATGTCCAGTCAGGGGCGTAACTAGGCCCCACCGGGCCCCCCTGCAGAATTTCAGAGCGGTTGCCCCCCCCCCTCCCCTGGGGCCCGCTCGTGGTCGTTTTATGGGGGCTGGAGGGGTGGCAGCATGATGGGAAAGCCTTGGCCACAGTTGGCGGGGAGAGGGGAAGTCCCCCCCCCTTTCCCTCACCTCGGGGCTCTCCCCTCTGCGCTCCCCTCCAGCTAGTTACAGTGTGTGGGCAGTGGCGGGCAGATACATACCTTCTTCCGTGCATTACATCGCAGACTTCTCGCTCTAGCGGCCGACGTCACTTCCGGAAGTAACGTCAGCCGCTAGAGCGAGGAGTATGCGGTGGAACGCACGGAAGAAGGTATGTATCTGCCCGACGTTGCCCGCTGCCCACACACTGTAACTACTAGCTGGAGGGGAGGGCAGAGGGGAGAGCCCCGAGGTGAGGGAAAGGGGGGGGGGGACTTCCCCTCTCCCCACCGACTGTGGCCAAGGCTTTCCCCTCATGCTGCCACCCCTCCAGCCCCCACAAAACTGCCAAGAGCGGGTCTGGAAAATGCCTTGCATATTGCTATTGTGTTTTACGTAGTGTGCAGCACCCTGGCAACATGCTCGTTACCCAGGTAACTTGGATCACACTGATAACTCAACACATACTACCTAACTGTTGGAAGAATGGGTAATATTGCCACGCGCTCCTTGTGCCTGACTATTTTACCAGCAATTAGTGGATAATCCCCGAAATGTTAATACGTTACTGGGGTGTGGGGGCCAAAAGCAACTGGACATGCAAAGTTTAACTAACTAAGGCCAAAAAGACTACAGAATTCATAAATGATGCTCAGCATTTCAGTTTTACTCCAAGTTGCAGTCCATGCAGATATGTTGGCAGAATGATGCATTTCTCTATAGAGCTGGGTGTAGTGTTGGGCGAACAGTGTTCGCCACTGTTCGGGTTCTGCAGAACATCACCCTGTTCGGGTGATGTTCGAGTTCGGCCGAACACCTGATGGTGTTCGGCCTTTTAAGTTCGGGTTCGCCCCGAACTACTGAATGGCCGACGAACAGGGCCGAACAGGGCCCCTGTTCGGCCGAACAGGGCCCTGTTCGCCCGAACATGCCGCAATACGGCCCCCCTATGGGGTCACAGGCATAAGGGGGGAGCATGCCCCGATCGCGGGGGGTCGGAAATTCCCCCCACTCCCTCCGCTAGCGCTTCCCCCTCTGCCCGCTTCCCCATACAAAAGTTTAAGGCAAGTTAAATAGTATCGGTGTGGCTGGCAGTGGAGTGAGGAGGAGGAGTCCGAGTAGGAGAGTGACGCGTTGATGCCGGGCAGCGGGCGGTTCAGCGGTAGTACCCTTGTGGTACTTCCGCCCTTTCTCTGACCTCACGTCCTCTGCATACGAGGGTACGCGTCACGCGTACCCTCGTATGCGTCATCACGTAGAGGACGTGAGGTCAGAGAAAGGGCGGAAGTACCACAAGGGTACTTCCGCTGAACCGCTCGCTGCCCGGCCTCAACGCGTCACTCTGCTACTCGGACTCCTCCTCCTCCTCCTCACTCCACTGCCAGTGCCAGCCACCAAGTACTATTTAACTTGCCTTAAACTTTTTTTATGGGGAAGCGGGCAGAGGGGGGAGCGCTAGCGGAGGGGGTGGGAATTTCCGACCCCCCCCGCGATCGGGGCATGCTCCCCCCTTATGCCTGCGACCCCATAGGGCCCCCAAAATGGGCATGTTCGGGGGTCCCATTGACTTCCATTGAGTTCGGCGTTCGGGCCGAACATGCCGAACATCTGGCCCATGTTCGGCCTGTTCGGCCCGAACCCGAACATCCAGGTGTTCGCCCAACCCTAGCTGGGTGCAGAGAGTAACATGCATGTGTACACTGGAGAGCTGCGATCACACTCCACTGGTGACAAGTCCAGCTCACTGGCTCAAGAGATGCTGTGTCCCTATTACGTCATCACATGACAGGTCTGCAGGAGATTCCCTTCATGCTGCAGGACTCGGGCTTCTAACACTGAATAGAATCGTCACCATTTCTGAGCTTTTTAAAAGACAAACACATTTGTTTCCCTCTTTCAGCCATCATTCTGACAGTGCTGAGCATTCAGAAGAGCTTCTCTAACTTCTAAAATGTGATTGCCAGTTTTATAAAAAGGGGTCATCAGTTTTCATAATGTACCCCATCCCCAGATCTGCTGCTCAGTAATGTAGCCTGGGGCACTCTCCTCTGTCAGACTGGAGGCCGCTATTTGCTGTCTACAATCTGCAATCTACATGTTGCCAATATCAGTCAATATAATACACATGTGACTTTGTATATGAGTGCAACCTCTCTCTGCACATTGCTAGGCACACAGTGGCCATGCGTTATAATGTGTCAAAATGTGTGTAAACTGCAATGGAGACTGGACATAGCCAATAATACAAAGTCTGCATCCAGCGAGTTAGAATAATGCCATCAGTTACAATGCAGCATTGTGAACAGACCCATAGCATTGTATGGGCAGTGATCAGTTACAGCGCAGTAATGTGAGCAGGTCCATAGCATTGTATGAGCAGTGATCAGTTACAGCACAGTACTGTGACCAGGCCCATAGCATTGTATGGGCAGTGATCAGTTACAGCACAGTACTGTGACCAGGCCCATAGCATTGTATGGGCAGTGATCAGTTACAGCGCAGTACTGTGACCAGGCCCATAGCATTGTATGGGCAGTGATCAGTTACAGCGCAGTAATGTGAGCAGGTCCATAGCATTGTATGGGCAGTGATCAGTTACAGAGCAGTACTGTGAGCAGGCCCATAGCATTGTATGGGCAGTGATCAGTTACAGCGCAGTACTGTGAACACGGAGCAGTGCTTTTCAGCGCTGCTAGATTTGGGCGCAGCCGGCGCCTCCATAGACTACAATAGGAATCACTCCTATTGCAGCGCTCAGTGAGTAACGTCGGCTCCGTCAGAAGACGGAGCCGAGTTTGCTTAGAAAACATAATAATTCGGCCTCCAGCAATCGCTGGAAGCCGAATTATTTCATTCCCCCACTATCCATGTCGGCCTGGAGGGGGAATAGTAATTAAATCGGCCCCGACTCGTGCAGAAGCAGGATAAGCCATATACCACTGAATCCTGCGCCCAAGTCTACCGCACCGATTTCAAATGTACTCCTGTGAACAGACCCCTATAATTGTACGGGCAGTGATCAGTTACAGCACAGTACTGTGACCAGGCCCATAGCATTGTATGGGCAGTGATCAGTTACAGCGCAGTACTCGAGCAGGCTCATAGCATTGTATGGGCAGTGATCAGTTACAGCGCAGTACTGTGAACAGACCCATAGCATTGTATGGGCAGTGATCAGTTAATGCGCAGTACTGTGACTAGGCCCATAGCATTGTATGGGCAGTGATCAGTTACAGCACAGTACTGTGACCAGGCCCATAGCATTGTATGGGCAGTGATCAGTTACAGAGCAGTACTGTGACCAGGCCCATAGCATTGTATGGGCAGTGATCAGTTACATTGCAGTACTGTGAACAGGCCCATAGCATTGTATGGACAGTGATCAGTTACAGCGCAGTACTGTGACCAGGCCCATAGCATTGTATGGGCAGTGATCAGTTACAGCGCAGTACTGTGAGCAGACTCATAGAATTGTATGGGCAGTGATCAGTTACAGCGCAGTACTGTGAACAGATCCATAGATTTGTATGGGCATTGATCAGTTACAGCGCAGTAATGTGAGCAGGCTCATAGAATTGTATGGGCAGTGATCAGTTACAGCGCAGTACTGTGACCAGGCCCATAGAATTGTATGGGCAGTGATCAGTTACAGCGCAGTACTGTGAGCAGCAGGCCTTGTATTATACAAGCATTGTATGGGCAGTGAGTTGACATGCAGTATTATTCTGCAACGCAATTGAGCACTGTGAACAGGGCTTCAAAATAGCTTATATCCCCCTTACAGAAATGTCAGGGAATAGCTAAACCATGTGGAAGTGAAAAGAGACTAATCTTACTTATGAGCAGAGGGATTCCTTTTTATTATGAAACATGTAAAGTTATTAGAGCGGGTGCTACACAACGACTACACACAGAGCAGGGACAAGGTCCTCCAGCACCTAAGGCTGAGACACCAAAGTGCGCCCCTCCATCCCTCCCACCCCAGCTGTCACTCACTGATTGCTGTTAGACAAAGAGGTGCCACAGGGCCCACAACCTCCCCAACACCTTAATATCTAGTTATCTGGCTTGCAGTCACTGCCATGTATCCCCTTTTCTTATTTCTTTCTGCTTCATACACAATTAGTAATGACAACTGAATGAATTGTGCGCCCCCTCCTACACTGCCTCTCCAGCCTATGCCTCGGCCCGGCCCTGCACAGCAGCAGCTGTATTCACTCCAAACATCTGGAAACTCGAAAAACAAACAAACAAAAAAACTCCCAAACAGTTGAGTTAAGTTACCCGGTGCTTCATATGATTTAACCCCAATCAATAGCATCTAAACCCCAGAAAAATAGTTGTGCGCAGACAGAGCAAGTGAAGTCACATTGGGAAATTGGGGGGGGGGGGGGGTCAACTTGCCATCACAATGCCGGCTTTCTGACAACATAACGACATTTAGCCGATTTATGACTTGTGACTCTAATATAGATGGTGTTTAGGGGAGCGAGGGGAATGTGTGTAATCAAACACACGTCTGCAGGACTGTACTTGCCTGGAGCTCAGATTTAAATAACATTTTCTGTACGTATAATTAGCCGTACCTGATGTGCACCGTGACAGACTTCTGCAATTTGCAAAAAAAGCTAAAAAAAAAACAAAAAAGAAAAACCCCAAAAACCCAGCAAAACAAACAATCGCTATCAGAATGTGCTGATTAAATATGCAATTTGCAGTGTTTACGCCATATGCTGCCTCTTCTGCTCCCTGAAACAAATGTCATTAGAGATCTGTCTTGAGAACACAGGGGTGAGACCACAAGCTAATTCCGATGGCTCTTCACACACGTATTAATCATTCATGCCTTCAAAACACAAGTGCAGTATTATTGGCATTCATAACAAACAGCGATTTCCAATTACAGCTGAATATTTCACTGGCATTGATTTTTGCCAGGAATAGGGCTAGGCCTTTCTGCAGCAAATCATTCAGCAGAGGAGAGGATACATACAGCTTTCTGTGTACAGTGCAGGTCTAGTGACTGCTACACAGGCCCAAAATCATTCCCCAGTTCTAGGAGGGAGGAGAGGATACATACAGCTTTCTGTGTACAGTGCGGGTCTACTGACTGCTACACAGGCCCAAAATCATTCCCCAGTTCTGGGAGGGAGGAAAGGATACATACAGCTTTCTGTGTACAGTGCAGGTCTACTGACTGCTACACGGGCCCAAAATCATTCTCCAGTTCTGGGAGGGAGGAGAGGATACATACAGCTTTCTGTGTACAGTGCGGGTCTACTGACTGCTACACAGGCCCAAAATCATTCCCCAGTTCTGGGAGGGAGGAGAGGATACATACAGCTTTCTGTGCACAGTGCGGGTCTACTGACTGCTACACAGGCCCAAAATCATTCCCCAGTTCTGGGAGGGAGGAGAGGATACATACAGCTTTCTGTGTACAGTGCAGGTCTACTGACTGCTACACAGGCCCAAAATCATTCCCCGGTTCTGGGAGGGAGGAGAGGATACATACAGCTTTCTGTGCACAGTGCGGGTCTACTGACTGCTACACAGGCCCAAAATCATTCCCCAGTTCTGGGAGGGAGGAGAGGATACATACAGCTTTCTGTGTACAGTGCAGGTCTACTGACTGCTACACAGGCCCAAAATCATTCCCCGGTTCTGGGAGGGAGGAGAGGATACATACAGCTTTCTGTGTACAGTGCAGGTCTACTGACTGCTACACAGGCCCAAAATCATTCCCCAGTTCTGGGAGGGAGGAGAGGATACATACAGCTTTCTGTGTACAGTGCGGGTCTACTGACTGCTACACAGGCCCAAAATCATTCCCCAGTTCTGGGAGGGTGGAGAGGATACATACAGCTTTCTGTGTACAGTGCGGGTCTACTGACTGCTACACAGGCCCAAAATCATTGCCCAGTTCTGGGAGGGAGGAGAGGAAACATACAGCTTTCTGTGCACAGTGCGGGTCTACTGACTGCTACACAGGCCTCAAATCATTCCCCAGTTCTGGGAGGGAGGAGAGGATACATACAGCTTTCTGTGCACAGTGCGGGTCTACTGACTGCTACACAGGCCCAAAATCATTCCCCAGTTCTAGGAGGGAGGAGAGGATACACAGCTTTCTGTGTACAATGTGGGTCTACCGACTGCTACATAGGCCCAAAATCATTCCCCAGTTCTGGGAGGGAGGAGAGGATACATACAGCTTTCTGTGTACAATGTGGGTCTACCGACTGCTACATAGGCCCAAAATCATTCCCCAGTTCTGGGAGGGAGGAGAGGATACATACAGCTTTCTGTGCACAGTGCGGGTCTACTGACTGCTACACAGGCCTCAAATCATTCCCCAGTTCTGGGAGGGAGGAGAGGATACATACAGCTTTCTGTGTACAGTGCGGGTCTACTGACTGCTACACAGGCCCAAAATCATTCCCCAGTTCTGGGAGGGAGGAGAGGATACATACAGCTTTCTGTGTACAGTGCGGGTCTACTGACTGCTACACAGGCCCCAAATCATTCCCCAGTTCTGAGAGGGAGGAGAGAATACATACAGCTTTCTGTGTACAGTGCGGGTCTACTGACTGCTACACAGGCCCAAAATCATTCCCCAGTTCTGGGAGGGAGGAGAGGATACATACAGCTTTCTGTGTACAGTGCGGGTCTACTGACTGCTACACAGGCCTAAAATCACTCCCCAGTTCTGGGAGGGAGGAGAGGATACATACAGCTTTCTGTGTACAGTGCGGGTCTACTGACTGCTACACAGGCCTAAAATCATTCCCCAGTTCTGGGAGGGAGGAGAGGATACATACAGCTTTCTGTGCACAGTGCGGGTCTACTGACTGCTACACAGGCCCAAAATCATTCCCCAGTTCTGGGAGGGAGGAGAGGATACATACAGCTTTCTGTGTACAGTGCGGGTCTACTGACTGCTACACAGGCCTAAAATCACTCCCCAGTTCTGGGAGGGAGGAGAGGATACATACAGCTTTCTGTGTACAGTGCGGGTCTACTGACTGCTACACAGGCCCAAAATCATTCCCCAGTTCTGGGAGGGAGGAGAGGACACACAGCTTTCTGTGTACAGTGCGGGTCTACTGACTGCTACACAGGCCCAAAATCATTCCCCAGTTCTGGGAGGGAGGAGAGGATAGATACAGCTTTCTGCGTACAGTGCGGGTCTACTGACTGCTACAAAGGCCTAAAATCATTCCCCAGTTCTGGGAGAGAGGAGAGGATACATACAGCTTTCTGTGTACAGTGCGGGTCTACTGACTGCTACACAGGCCCAAAATCATTCCCCAGTTCTGGGAGGGAGGAGAGGATAGATACAGCTTTCTGTGTACAGTGCGGGTCTACTGACTGCTACACAGGCCCAAAATCATTCCCCAGTTCTGGGAGGGAGGAGAGGATACATACAGCTTTCTGTGTACAGTGCGGGTCTACTGACTGCTACACGGGCCCAAAATCATTCCCCAGTTCTGGGAGGGAGGAGAGGATACATACAGCTTTCTGTGTACAGTGTGGGTCTACCGACTGCTACACAGGCCCCAAATTATTCCCCAGTTCTGGGCGGGAGGAGAGGATACATACAGCTTTCTGTGTACAGTGCGGGTCTACTGACTGCTACACAGGCCCAAAATCATTCCCCAGTTCTGGGAGGGAGGAGAGGATACATACAGCTTTCTGTGCACAGTGCGGGTCTACTGACTGCTACACAGGCCCAAAATCATTCCCCAGTTCTGGGAGGGAGGAGAGGATACATACAGCTTTCTGTGCACAGTGCGGGTCTACTGACTGCTACACAGGCCTAAAATCACTCCCCAGTTCTGGGAGGGAGGAGAGGATACATACAGCTTTCTGTGTACAGTGCGGGTCTACTGACTGCTACACAGGCCCAAAATCATTCCCCAGTTCTGGGAGGGAGGAGAGGACACACAGCTTTCTGTGTACAGTGCGGGTCTACTGACTGCTACACAGGCCCAAAATCATTCCCCAGTTCTGGGAGGGAGGAGAGGATAGATACAGCTTTCTGTGTACAGTGCGGGTCTACTGACTGCTACAAAGGCCTAAAATCATTCCCCAGTTCTGGGAGAGAGGAGAGGATACATACAGCTTTCTGTGTACAGTGCGGGTCTACTGACTGCTACACAGGCCCAAAATCATTCCCCAGTTCTGGGAGGGAGGAGAGGATAGATACAGCTTTCTGTGTACAGTGCGGGTCTACTGACTGCTACACAGGCCCAAAATCATTCCCCAGTTCTGGGAGGGAGGAGAGGATACATACTGCGTTCTGTGTACAGTGCGGGTCTACTGACTGCTACACGGGCCCAAAATCATTCCCCAGTTCTGGGAGGGAGGAGAGGATACATACAGCTTTCTGTGTACAGTGTGGGTCTACCGACTGCTACACAGGCCCCAAATCATTCCCCAGTTCTGGGCGGGAGGAGAGGATACATACAGCTTTCTGTGTACAGTGCGGGTCTACTGACTGCTACACAGGCCCAAAATCATTCCCCAGTTCTGGGAGGGAGGAGAGGATAGAGACAGCTTTCTGTGTACAGTGCGGGTCTACTGACTGCTACACAGGCCTAAAATCACTCCCCAGTTCTGGGAGGGAGAAGAGGATACATACAGCTTTCTGTGTACAGTGCGGGTCTACTGACTGCTACACGGGCCCCAAATCATTCCCCAGTTCTGGGAGGGAGGAGAGGATACATACAGCTTTCTGTGTACAGTGCGGGTCTACTGACTGCTACACAGGCCCAAAATCATTCCCCAGCTCTGGGAGGGAGGAGAGGATACATACAGCTTTCTGTGTACAGTGCGGGTCTACTGACTGCAACACGGGCCCCAAATCATTCTCCAGCTCTGGGAGGGAGGAGAGGATACATACAGCTTTCTGTGTACAGTGCGGGTCTACTGACTGCTACACAGGCTTAAAATCATTTCCCAGTTCTGGGAGGGAGGAGAGGATACATACAGCTTTCTGTGTACAATGCAGGTCTACTGACTGCTACACAGGCCCAAAATCATTCTCCAGCTCTGGGAGGGAGGAGAGGATACATACAGCTTTCTGTGTACAGTGTGGGTCTACTGACTCCTACACAGGCCCAAAAATATTCCCCAGTTCTGGGAGGGATGAAAGGATACATACAGCTTTCTGTGTACAGTGCGGGACTACTGACTGCCACACAGGCCCAAAATCATTCCCCAGTTCTGGGAGGGAGGAGAGGATACATACAGCTTTCTGTGTACAGTGCGGGTCTACTGACTGCTACACGGGCCCCAAATCATTCCCCAGTTCTGGGAGGGAGGAGAGGATACATACAGCTTTCTGTGTACAGTGCGGGTCTACTGACTGCTGCACAGGCCCTAAATCATTCCCCAGTTCTGGGAGGGAGGAGAGGATACACAGCTTTCTGTGTACAGTGTGGGTCTACCAACTGCTACACGGGCCCAAAATCATTTTCCAGTTCTGGGAGGGAGGAGAGGATAGATACAGCTTTCTGTGTACAGTGCGGGTCTACTGACTGCTGCACAGGCCCTAAATCATTCCCCAGTTCTGGGAGGGAGGAGAGGATACATACAGCTTTCTGTGTACAGTGCGGGTCTACTGACTGCTGCACAGGCCCTAAATCATTCCCCAGTTCTGGGAGGGAGGAGAGGATACATACAGCTTTCTGTGTACAGTGCGGGTCTACTGACTGCTGCACAGGCCCTAAATCATTCCCCAGTTCTGGGAGGGAGGAGAGGATACATACAGCTTTCTGTGTACAGTGCGGGTCTACTGACTGCTACACGGGCCCAAAATCATTCCCCAGTTCTGGGAGGGAGGAGAGGATACATACAGCTTTCTGTGTACAGTGTGGGTCTACTGACTGCTACACAGGCCCAAAATCATTCCCCAGTTCTGGGAGGGAGGAGAGGATAGATACAGCTTTCTGTGTACAGTGTGGGTCTACCAACTGCTACACGGGCCCAAAATCATTTTCCAGTTCTGGGAGGGAGGAGAGGATACATACAGCTTACTGTTTACAGTGCTGGTCTACTGACTGTTACACAGGCCCAAAATCAATCCCCAGTTCTGGGAGGGAGGAGAGGATACATACAGCTTTCTGTGTACAGTGCGGGTCTACTGACTGCTACACAGGCCTAAAATCATTCCCCAGTTCTGGGAGGGAGGAGAGGATACATACAGCTTTCTGTGTACAGTGCGGGTCTACTGACTGCTACACGGGCCCAAAATCATTCCCCAGTTCTGGGAGGGAGGAGAGGATACATACAGCTTTCTGTGTACAGTGTGGGTCTACTGACTGCTACACAGGCCCAAAATCATTCCCCAGTTCTGGGAGGGAGGAGAGGATAGATACAGCTTTCTGTGTACAGTGTGGGTCTACTGACTGCTACACAGGCCCAAAATCATTCCCCAGTTCTGGGAGGGAGGAGAGGATAGATACAGCTTTCTGTGTACAGTGCGGGTCTACCAACTGCTACACGGGCCCAAAATCATTTTCCAGTTCTGGGAGGGAGGAGAGGATACATACAGCTTTCTGTGTACAGTGCGGGTCTACTGACTGCTACACGGGCCCCAAATCATTCCCCAGTTCTGGGAGGGAGGAGAGGATACATACAGCTTTCTGTGTACAGTGCGGGTCTACTGACTGCTGCACAGGCCCTAAATCATTCCCCAGTTCTGGGAGGGAGGAGAGGATACACAGCTTTCTGTGTACAGTGTGGGTCTACCAACTGCTACACGGGCCCAAAATCATTTTCCAGTTCTGGGAGGGAGGAGAGGATAGATACAGCTTTCTGTGTACAGTGCGGGTCTACTGACTGCTGCACAGGCCCTAAATCATTCCCCAGTTCTGGGAGGGAGGAGAGGATACATACAGCTTTCTGTGTACAGTGCGGGTCTACTGACTGCTGCACAGGCCCTAAATCATTCCCCAGTTCTGGGAGGGAGGAGAGGATACATACAGCTTTCTGTGTACAGTGCGGGTCTACTGACTGCTGCACAGGCCCTAAATCATTCCCCAGTTCTGGGAGGGAGGAGAGGATACATACAGCTTTCTGTGTACAGTGCGGGTCTACTGACTGCTACACGGGCCCAAAATCATTCCCCAGTTCTGGGAGGGAGGAGAGGATACATACAGCTTTCTGTGTACAGTGTGGGTCTACTGACTGCTACACAGGCCCAAAATCATTCCCCAGTTCTGGGAGGGAGGAGAGGATAGATACAGCTTTCTGTGTACAGTGTGGGTCTACCAACTGCTACACGGGCCCAAAATCATTTTCCAGTTCTGGGAGGGAGGAGAGGATACATACAGCTTACTGTTTACAGTGCTGGTCTACTGACTGTTACACAGGCCCAAAATCAATCCCCAGTTCTGGGAGGGAGGAGAGGATACATACAGCTTTCTGTGTACAGTGCGGGTCTACTGACTGCTACACAGGCCTAAAATCATTCCCCAGTTCTGGGAGGGAGGAGAGGATACATACAGCTTTCTGTGTACAGTGCGGGTCTACTGACTGCTACACGGGCCCAAAATCATTCCCCAGTTCTGGGAGGGAGGAGAGGATACATACAGCTTTCTGTGTACAGTGTGGGTCTACTGACTGCTACACAGGCCCAAAATCATTCCCCAGTTCTGGGAGGGAGGAGAGGATAGATACAGCTTTCTGTGTACAGTGCGGGTCTACCAACTGCTACACGGGCCCAAAATCATTTTCCAGTTCTGGGAGGGAGGAGAGGATACATACAGCTTACTGTTTACAGTGTGGGTCTACTGACTGTTACACAGGCCTAAAATCATTCCCCAGTTCTGGGAGGGAGGAGAGGATAGATACAGCTTTCTGTGTACAGTGTGGGTCTACCAACTGCTACACGGGCCCAAAATCATTCCCCAGTTCTGGGAGGGAGGAGAGGATACATACAGCTTTCTGTGTACAGTGTGGGTCTACTGACTGCTACACAGGCCCTAAATCATTCCCCAGTTCTGGGAGGGAGGAGAGGATACATACAGCTTTCTGTGTACAGTGCGGGTCTACTGACTGCTACACAGGCCCAAAATCATTCCCCAGTTCTGGGAGGGAGGAGAGGATACACAGCTTTCTGTGTACAGTGCAGGTCTACTGACTGCTACACGGGCCCAAAATCATTCCCCAGTTCTGGGAGGGAGGAGAAATTTGATCACTGTGATCGAATTGGCTAATAAATTGTCGCGCAAATGCTGACCGAAACAATCGATTTCCATCTGAAATCAATTGTTCCTGTCGATTCCCATCATTCCTGTCTGTGCCGAAGATTTTGCTCTATCGTCGTCGGGTCCAGAGTGTGTCGATAGCGGCGTTCGAATGCCCGACGACCGACGCAATACAGCGGAAATACATTACTTGTTCAGCATGAAATCGATCGATCCACAGATGGTGAATCAATTTCATGCTGAAATCGATTCGCAATCTGTTTGCAGTAAAGGCAGCCATATGATCCCTCTAATCAGATTCGATTAGAAATGGACTGTTGGTTGATCTGATGGCTAATCGACCAGTGTATGGCCACCTTAAGTATGTGTTTTTAACTTTTTTTAATCTTACAGGTTTGCTTTAAGATGTGCCACATCTAATCATCTGTACTGGCTGTACATGTACCTATGCTGTGTCTGTCCTTGTATGTGTTTTCCATCCATTTTAACATTTTGCTCCTTTTTGCTAATTTAGCCCAGACATGCCAGACATGCCAGGCAGTCTAGTGTGTGATAAGAAACAATTCTAAGGAATAAAACACCCTCTGCAATAAATGATTGAGGAGTGCATCCACTTGCATTTCTGTGGCCTCTGGTCTCCTGGTGAACTCTAATAGCCATATTACTGGCCACACTTCACTCTTATACCATCCAGTAACAACAAGCATATACAAACAACGGTAAGTATGTTCAGCTGAGCTCTACACATAGAAAGGTATGCGTGATATGTTTATGTTAATGTACATCATTTTAAAATAATTACATTACGGTGTGTATAACTGTGCTACTGTGCTACTGAAAGATGAAATGCCAATGCCAAGAAAACGCTGCAAAGAGAAATTCTCATAACAGCCAATCAGATGGCAGCTCAGTCACTAGAATGAATGCTGATTTCTTGTCCATGACTTCCTGTTATTGGCACACAGCTGTGGGGCTGGAATACAGTATAAGAATCCAGCTATAGCAAGAGAAAAAAAACAATATTAATCTCATGGTGGACGGCCTTCCTTCCTTCCTGGCTATTCCATCTTTTTCCCTCCGCAAAGCCCTACTAATGCCTGTTTTATTAACTTCTGAATATAGCAGTGATCTTGTCCCTGGGTGTCTTGTATAAGTGAGTTTATTGCATTGGACTGGAGGAAGCTTTGTGCTTCTTCTCTGCTGTTTGAACTGAGGATTAGTGCTTAAAGTAAGCCTATAGTAGAATTACAAGAATCAGTCTTTGTAGATGGCTGTGTAGTATGCAGCCTTACAAACTTGTCTGTGCTCCTACTAGAGCTACAACATGAGATACCAAGCGGGCACCAGCAGGACTTGTGGGTAATGGAAACATAGGTCATCCCACCTAGGTCATCCCCGAGCCTCAGTACCAGTGTAGTGCTGGTCACAAATGGAGGAGGGTCTATACAGCATTATTTCTGCAAAGCAACATTGACCATGGTGTAAGGGGATGTTGCTTATAGGGAGAGGCTACACCTATAAGAGGGGAACTGCTGCAGACAGAGACAGGATGCAGACAGAATAGGAAGGCTCAGGCTAGTAGAAAGGAACTGCTGCATATTGAGATACACATAAGGAATACTGTATTTTTTGGACTATAAGATTCACTTTTTCTCCCACAAAAGTGGGACAAAAAGTCACTGCATCTAATAGCCCAAATGCAGGGAGTTCCTGAGTTGTGAACGCTTCCAATATGAACCTCCAACCCGCTGTAATGTCGGGGACTCCCTGTACTGTGCCCATGCAGAGGAGGACACAGGGGGACACAAAGGGGCATAGAGGGGGACACAAGGAGGACATAGGCAGACACAGAGAGACTCAGAAGGTACAAGGGGGCGTGAGGTACAAAGAGGGCATAATCCACAAGATGCCCCTTCACCAGGGATGCTCCAGGTTTAGTATACAATCCCCCCCCCCCCCGGTTTTTGTCCTCTAAACCTAGGTGTGTCTTATGGTCAGGAGCGTCTTATAGTCCTATGGATTGGGGAGGCAGCATATCAAAAATCTTGCTGCTGCAAATGAAAATTCAAGGTTGCTACACATGGAAGGAGGATGTTGGGCGGGAAATTTTGGTGGGAAAGGCAGAACAAAGTAAAAATAGCCTTTTGGGACTTGCCAATCAGTCACATGTTAGTTAAGTACAACTGCTGCTGCCCATTTTCCAGCCTAGCTTAGAGGAATTAGTAAAACTATTTACGGTACCCCCCATTTGCAGCATTTTATACAATCTATATGCCATGAGTGGGGACATGCTGCAGCTTGCACCAAGTTAGTTTCTGCGCTTCAATCCTCATTTGATTTCACAATTTGTAAGAATACACAATTCACCATGGTGGCTAACAGCCATAAAGGCAACATTCTCCTAACATGCTATCTTGTTTCATGTAGGAGGTGGGGCTAGCAAATCATGGAGTTATTAAGGCAGCCACTGGCTAAATGCACTATCTGATAGAAGCTTTGATTTGTTCATCCCAATTTTCACCTTTCCAGGTGAGTCTTATTAGAGTCCAGCCAGTCCCGTCCAGGACACAATCTAAATGGAGTGTGTATGTTGTACCTGCTACCAGAAATAACCGGTAAGCATTATACTCTAGTTTCCATCCTCAACCCCAAAACAGAAGTATTTTACTTGGCTTGCCCTCCAGAAAATTGGATATTAACTTTATTCGAGGAAAACCTCTTGATAGTCCAGCGGCTCCCTGCGGCCCATTGCGGCCCATCGTTCCAGCTCTGGGTGCACAAAACATATTCAACAAGAGTTTGTTGCATATGTTCATTGTGGCTGCACTCCCCACATGTGTGGACCTTACTTGTACATGTCCAGTATGGATGCTCTGCCTCTTATACATAGAGATGGCCCAAACTGTTCACCTTTGAACAGGCCATGGGGAATGACCTTGGGGTCATGTCCGCATCCGTCATAGTACGCATTACTGTGCAGATAATTTCCCGGAAGCCACGCGGCCTTGATCATACGTCCACAGCCGGAGCACTCTGCACATGCGCATGATGTCAAGAGGAGCATTTCCGGCTGTGAGCATGCGGTCAAGGATGCATGGCCGCTGCGTACTATGATGGACAAGGACATGACCTCAAGGTCATTCCCCATGGCCTGTTCGCTGGCAAACGGTTCAGGCCATCTCTATGTATAAGAGCATCCAAACTGGACATGTACAAGTAAGGTCCACACATATCCAGTACAACAAAACCGTGGCTATTTCCTTCCTTGAGGCATGGACCTTGTGGATTCCCAGTATGAATGTGGCCACTGGACCATCCAAAGGCTTCCCATTACTGAAGTAAGTATTCAATACTTACAACTATATTTGAACATGTGTGTAGTGATATGTAATAATTGTCCTGTTTCCATCCTTGTGTGATATTGTACAGCACCCTGCCTTGTTGTCCATCATAGTTACTGTATGTTTATGGATCAGGTCTGACACATACAAGGCTGTGCTCCCTCTGAAGCAGTGTTCCCAAACCCTGATAGGCTTTCATACACAATTATCGGCTACACCTAAAAATACACGTCAAGGAATACTTAAACGATGTTATAAGCAAAAAAAGGGGGTTCTAAGCAAACACCATCCTTGATAAAAGGATGCATGCTGAGAAGGAAGACTCGGAGGCCTTGGTTCTGAACTCATTTTGTACTTCAGCTGGATTTAGGGGTAATAATTCCAACATTTGTATAGCACTTTTTTCTGTCGGACTCAGAGCGTTGGAGGGGTAGGCAGTAGGCAGTGTTAGGGAGTCTTACCCAACGACTCCTTATTGGATAGCTATGGGCTTACTGAATAGGAAGAGTCAAGATATGAACTCAGGTCTCCTATGTCAGAGGCGGAGACCATTTGTAATGCGCTTTTCTGTTGTAGGGCATAAAGTGCTTAATCTATTACAATGATGTTTTGGGATGAAAAACAAATGTGTAAACCATGTATGAATAGCTCTGTATACATACTTCTAGTTAATTAAAAAATAGGGATGTCTAAAACGCATGTATACACAAACATTGAGTACTCCCAACAAATACATATATGTCAAGGGGTCTTGAGATGATATTTTTCACAATAGGTGGTAAACCGCAAACGCCATCTTTAATAAAAGGGTAGATATTGTAATGTGAAGAAGAAGCAGTGCTCTAAGATACAATAATATATATGACACATGTGGTAAGAAGGAGGCCTGGGAGGCACCTCTGTCAAGAATCAACCTGGAAGAATTATGCAACCTTCCAACTCTAAGAGGTGAAAATCCACCTTCAGAACAGACGAGAGCAGGACTGCGTCTTGAAAGCTGTTATATGGTGATAAACAGAAATCATGCAAGTACTCATGTCTCAAGGGCTTTGGATGCTACCTTGCCAGGAGTGGAGGGTTGTATCCCCAAGGCACGTGCGTTTCATTGCTAGAATATTCATGATAGCATAGTTAAGCTGTTTAATTCGCTAGGTGCTTACTAGCTGGGATTCCCTACCTGAATCCGGCTATCACAATTCTACACCATAGCAATACACAATTACACATACCAGGAAACTGCAACTGCAACAGCTATAGAAAGAAATCACCCACAATGCTACTATAATTAACTCTGCTACTACTATTAATGGTAATGCTATAACAGGATAAAGACAATAAAATGCTGCTTCTACAATAATAACTACAGCCAACATTTCTATTAGTAGTATGATGACGGGAGGTTGATTTACTAAAATTGTGCAATCCTGGAGATAATGGGGGATCGAGAAGATCTAGACTGGATTTTGTAAGTGTCTGCTATTCGATGTCAAATGTTTGCAACCCTCTCCTGGGTCATATCAGGACATGCCACAAAGTAGTATGCTGGGACTACCAACTTATCCAGACTTAAACAAGGTCTAGCCGACAGTGCACAGTCCTCCAGGTGGTAACCAATCCGCCAAGGCCAATCCAAATAACAATGAAGGAATCTCTCTATGGGCTTTTAAACTTGCCTTTATAGAAGTATTAGGGCATACTGTAGGTGCTAACACCTCTATAAACGCAGTTTAAGAGCCAATTGACCGACGCCTTCATTGTTATTATCCTATCAGGATACAATAGGCTTGCCAAAAGTGAACATTGGTGAATGAGAAGCTGTGCAAAAGCAGTTATAAGCAGAGACCGCATGAATACACAGATCATTTCTTGTTGTGTAGGTGTAAGTATGGGACTTCAATTTTACAAATACTCATTTGCTAACCTTTCACCAATCCTCACTGGATTCTGATATGACCCAGCAAAGGTTGCAAACTTTCCGATCCAACAATATAAGGTTTAAAAAAAAATGCAATTCAGGTTTGCGGAATCACTTATGTTCTTGGGTTGTATAGGCATAGTAAATCAACCCATAAATAATTAAAATCATAATAGCGATGATAATTGATATTATTATAATTTTCATTCATTGTAGTAGCATCAGTATTGCTACAAACCACCTGAAGGTGGCCACTGATGATCCAATTTTACCATATCCATGTAATATAAGGGAACTACCTGAAGGACCCATCCATATATACACTCAGTATACACTTATACTACATAGATTTGGTTACATTGGATGATTAGTGGCCAACATAAGCCTGTGCTAAACAATTCAGAAGCACACAAAAATGACAATAATAACAATATCTCCCTGTCTATGGGGGGTTACATCTGCTGCCTTATTCCATAGCTCCTCCCCATCCATACTCGTGCCAAGTGATGTGGGGCAATATTCACTCAAATGATTGAAAATATGTGTGCCAAGGCACTTCACAGCAATGTACCATTATTTACACAGCAGGCATCGTGCAATCAGCACAACCAGTGTTACCCAGGCCAGGTAATGTGGGCATTGCTGGGGTAACAGGCATTTAACCACTTGCCTAGCACACGTTACCCCATCGCCGTGTGTTACCCAGGTAATGTGGGCATTGCTGGGGTAATGGGCATTTAACTACCTGCATAGCAAGCATTACAATGAGTTTGAGAAGAAAAAGAGCAGTACCTGGCACCTAACGCAGCAGGGCAGACACACCGGACCCAGGAAACAGAGCGTGCTCATCCACAAGTTTGTTGCATCCAGTGGGCTTGAAGAAAGGAAAAGGAGGCACCACTTCTTAAAATTCCTTTATTCCGGTGGGTGAAATAGCAGGTACACAGCAGTGGGGGTAAAAAAGGCCTGACAGCTGTTTCGCTGGTTTAAACCAGCTTCTTCAGAGGCAGAGAGTACTCACTGCTGTGTACCTGCTATTTCCCCCACCGGAATAAAGGAATTTTAAGAAGCGGTGCCTCCTTTTCCTTTCTTCAAGCCCACTGGATAGCAAGCATTACCCTAGCACCGTGTGATACCCAGGTAATGTGGGCATTGCTGGGGTAACAGGCATTAATACACTTGTGTAGCATGCCTTACCCTACCACAGGGTGTTACCCAAGTAATGTGGGCATTGCTGGGGTAACAGGCATTAATACACTTGTGTAGCATGCCTTGTTACCCAGGTAATGTGGGCATTGCTGGGGTAATGGGCATTCATACACTTGTGTAGCATGCCTTACCCTAGCACCGTGTGATACCCAGGTAATGTGGGCATTGCTGGGGTAATGGGCATTCATACACTTGTGTAGCATGCCTTACCCTAGCACCGTGTGATACCCAGGTAATGTGGGCATTGCTGGGGTAACAGGCATTAATACACTTGTGTAGCATGCCTTACCCTAGCACCGTGTGTTACCCAGGTAATGTGGGCATTGCTGGGGTAATGGGCATTCATACACTTGTGTAGCATGCCTTACCCTAGCACAGGGTGTTACCCAGGTAATGTGGGCATTGCTGGGGTAACAGGCATTAATACACTTGTGTAGCATGCCTTACCCTAGCACCGTGTGTTACCCAGGTAATGTGGGCATTGCTGGGGTAATGGGCATTCATACACTTGTGTAGCATGCCTTACCCTAGCACAGGGTGTTACCCAGGTAATGTGGGCATTGCTGGGGTAACGGGCATTAATACACTTGTGTGGCACTCATTACCAAATCACCGTGTGTTACCTTAGTAGTATCCCCTGTGGATTGCTAAATTTACTGCTATTATGTGATTATTATGGTTCACAATCTCTAGCAAAAGACAATATAGGCAAGAGCACACTTATAAACCATGGACACCCCACTAAAGCTTTGATAAAGTCCCTCCACATATACACCCTCTTTTCCCTCTGCCTTGTGGTGTCTGCTGTGGTCAGGGAGTCCACTTGCCAGGGTCTATGTAAGAAATGAGGCCACTCCCATAAGGTTGCAGCCATGACCAATGATAAGTGTGGCCACAACCCCTATTCTGGAGGGGCTACTGTATTAGAGGGATGGACGATAAGCAGTAAAGCCCCCCATAAGGAAGGGTAAGCAGTAAAGTCCCCTAATTAACCTAGGCCACCCTGGAAGTAGCTTCCCTTTTGCTTGCAGTGTCTGGACACAGACTTTGAGTAATCCGATAGCACTTGGATCTCCATTTAAAAGTGAGTGCACCCTATTCTTCAACATATAGGTAATTTTATGTAAATTATTTTACAAACAGTATCGAGAGCATTACATAGACTTCTACCAGCACTTACACGTCTATATTTTTTCATTAATCTCCAGTGCATTGAAACAAAATTAGACAATAGAACATATCTATATTAGTTTTAAGTAGAGAGGCCTGCTTCAAACCACTAAACTAAAGAAAAAAAGGTTACAGATTTCTGTGAGTGAATGAACTCGACCCAGGCCTTACACACCTTTTGGGATGCCAAAACCAATTTTTTCCCTTGAAAGCTGAAATGATAGTGCCTATACATATGGAGTGGCCATTCCCTCACTTTTGGAAGGAAATCCTCATTTTTATATCAAGTTATTTCTTAAAAAAATATTGAAAAACTGACATCAAGAGTTTTTCCACTATTCACCACTTGGAAAGTTATTTATACTATAAACAAAGATTTATTTTTTTTAGTTGTCATGAAAATAATACGATTTTGTCTAAGAATTTCAAATTAAAGTTAAAAAAATAATACTTTGTGACTAGGAAATCGGTGTTGTCATACGTATTCAGATTCATAACTAATATAATTTAGTATAATATTAGTATGATAATGTACAACGTCTGTAACACAACAGAAAATAATATATACCATAGTTTAGCAATGTTTGCAAATTCTCACTGCTTTTTCAGTATATACACATTTTAGTGTTGTTGTACAGTTTCTTTTGGTTATCAGCACTCCATTTTATAAATATAATGAAAAATAACGAGCAAAAAGATTTTCATCCAAAGGATGGGTGATAATTAAAACCAACTTTCAAAATGTATGTCTCATAAAATAGACGGGAACTTGAGTGTAACTTTTTAGTACCACGAACGTCTTTCTGCTTTTTTGTGCTGGTTTATGTTCTTGGCCTTTCCTGAAGTATGCGGTATCAATCTACTGGACCAACTAGAGCGTTTCTCTAAGTTTCCATTCATTCTTAGCCAGATATAATTTAGAAAAACATTTATCACCAAGAAACTAGGACGATTCCAGGGCAGAAAGATTGCTCCATACTTAACAGAATGTTTTCTTCCAATAAATATAGAGCAATCATTTGCCCTTGGTTTGCTCCAGTTCTGTCTTAATAAATATGGTTTAGTCCAGTCTAGTGTGACAAAATACTTAATGAACAATAAATCCTTTAATAGCCTTTGTCTTTAATAAAAAAAATTCCATTGGCTTCAATAAATAATGTAGAATGTTTTCCATGTACAATGGTACCTATTTTTTAATATTATTCTAGCTTGACCTAAGGAACTCAAACAGTTTAGGGTTGACCTTTGAAAGTTCTCAGCCTTCACTTATTTTGAGCAATATCCCAAATAAACTGAACCATCAAAACACCTTCAAGACTAGTAAAGAAAACTACTTAAAAACAAAGGCAAGCAACAATAAGTAAGGACTGGCCAGGAAAAAAGGGGAACCAACTAAAAAACAAATATATCTAGAAACATGCAAGTACCCATGAACCGCATAGTTATGTACACAAATCATATGATCCAACAATAATAAGGACAACTAGGAACTTCTTCTTACCTTCACTGCAGTCTTTCCCTTGGAAGCCAGTCTGGGAACAATCGCACGTGACTTCTTCATTGACAACTGAACAAATTCCGCCATTCAGACAGACCTGGTCTTTGTCACATGGGTTTGTAGTGTCCTCCAGCTTAACATCATTGACCTTTAGAGGGGAAGAGTCTGAGAAATTGACCCGGACATTGTTTATCCAACCTTGGAAAGGGCTGTGGTCTTTTACTGTTGCACGGGTTAACTTCAATGTTGAAGATCTAAGTTCTGGAGGGATCCCACCTATAAAAAGATTACTGAAGACTGTCATGTCTCTCCGCTTTGATTTCACTTCTACCCATTTACTTTCTTTGTCTAAGATTAACGTAGTGTTTTTGAAATTTCGCTTGATGACCACTGAGTGCCAGTTGTTGTCATTTACAGCTAGGTCTGTCAGGAGAGAAGCTGGTTCGGCACAGAAGATAGAAAAACTTAACTTCAATTTCCCTTCATAAAGAATGAGCTCCAAGAAGTCGCAAAACCCCTCGTCATCGAAATATATAACTAGTCCGCTCGATCTTTTGGTCTTCATGTTAAAACTCATCTCACTCTCACAACAAGCATTCCACTTAGGGAAGCGAGTCCATTGGCCTTCTGTCCCAGGAAATTCCAGGCCACATCCTATGTCCACCATGCAGCCAAGAATTAATATCATCCAGATAATCAGGCCCCCCTGTTTAAGGACACTAGCCATTTTCAATGACTTAATGTCTTGAGGGTCCTTTAAATTGCGTGGATCTTCCAGATTGACTTCTTAGTGGGGAACCAATCCAGTGATAATGTTATGCCTTTACTATTGTTGCCCACTAGTGGTCAACAGACGGTCAAGTAAACCAAACACTTGTGCTTATTTATGAATTGTTGTGAGTAAAAAGGTGGAGCTCTAAGGTTCCATGGCGCCATGCATGGTGGACTCCTAATTCTTCTTTGGGTACGGTTCACTAAAGTCCAACTCCTTTTGGCATCCAAATTTGGATAATCTTTTTTTAGAGATTATCCAAAAGCTAAACATACACTTTTCTCTTCTCACTTAAATCCCATATTAAAAGTAGATGATGGGCAAGACGCCATGGCATTATAAAAGAGGGCATGAATCATCACTCATGGTTCTTCTAGATCCTCCTCTTCCAGTCAGGCAGGAATGATGCACCGGCAACCCAAAGCAAGTCTTCCACATGGAAAATCTTAACAACTCTTCTTTTTTCCTTTCCACGAGAATATTGAGATCCCATTCAGATGAAGTCTAATACAACCCATCAATCTGCAAGCAATTTAAAATCAGTAAGTATATAATCGACATTTTTCTGAAAGAGAAACATCTAGAACAGTTGAAGAAAATACAGATATAGCTGCAAACCTGAACCCAGCACTGTGATTGTATTATTATTATTATTACTATTGTTATTATTATTTCACTTTTCATCTAGATTGCAGATCATGGCAAAAAAAGGACATTAGTAGGCAGCGAAATTATGCATGCCAGCACAACAATGCATTACCATCTCCGGGTACATTCAAGCCATTACCAAGCAATTTTCCTTCAGGACTTTATCAATTTTATCTACATCTCATACACTATGAAGAAATCCATACAAAGCTATCAGTCACTTCCAATGTGTTTGGAAACATCATGAGGGAGAGCAGTATCCCCAGCAGGTCGCTAGCAAGCTGAGCTTATAGTGCGCCTCAACATTTAATTTTCACAAGGTGAGGTAGAATGTGAATGAATGCTGAAGAGATGTAATCACCATATCAGACATTATTGTCTTGGCTACCTCACCTCTCTCCCACCCCCCACCCAGTTCAGCCATGATCGCTCCTACAGCAAATAAAATCCAATTTGGCTCTTGCTTTCTAAGCGTCGCCCAAGCACCTTAACATCTTCACTGCTTCCAAGGCCTCTGCAGCCAAGGGGTTAATCCTGAACCCTCTCACAAGCTATTTGCTTGCTCATTAAGAGACCTGGGCAGAATTTAGTCAACATAAACCCCTTCGTAAGCATCAATGCAGCTGTTACATCTCGCACATGTGAGCCAGAGGATTTACACAGAAATCCACATGTTAATGATGAAGAAGCCATCAAGCACAGCTGTCACTTTACTTCCTTTAGGAACCAGATTTTTTTTTTTTTGCATGAATGAGTTAAACACAGAAACCTTTCCAGCAAATCAGGCAAAGACAAGAGAAACCCGCTGCAGAAGGCGATCATGTACATATAATTCTGCCTTTGCAAGTCCTTTCATGCATTCCCCCCTCTTAATTTATTGCTTAGACACGACAGCTCGATGCCTAATTAACACTTTTTTTTTTTTTAACAAGCAGAAACTGGCCTATAATTTATGACACCGCATTGTAGCCTGGCTTCCACCAGATAAAACTGCCACCCAAAAAAATAAAGAAAGAAATCAAGAAATAAAAATAACCAGAAGAAGGTGAATCCTGAACCAGCACATTGAGAGAACGCTACTGGGCAAAGTTCCTGTATAAGGAACAGAGGTGGCAGCACCACCAGGCTCTCTGCTTATATTACAGACAAGAAAGAAAGATCCTGTAGATCTTGCCTGCAAGCAAAGCACCCTCTGTAGTGTAGAGGAGGAGAGCAGCAACAGCACTCACACCTTCACATTGTTATTTAACTGGTGCCTGAATCACTCACTCCCATCAGCAGCTACCAGATGCCATCTCCTAAAGAGTTAAATCACAGTGTGCACTTTAAATAGCACCAGATAAATATTCCCCTCCTGGGGCACACAATGGCAGACCTATAAATGCTAGCATGAGAAAAAGAAAGATGTGTATTTAAATAAAGTGTGTCTGTGTATACACTGGGGTAGCTGCGGTTCTACTGCTTATCCTTCCTAGCCTGATAATATCAGTGCATTATCAATCATCTCAGTCTTGTCATTTGACTATATAATATCTGCTTCTAGCTGAGAACAATGCGAGGGAAAAATAATAAAAAAAATATAGAATTCCATTTCAAGTCATATCTACACCCACAGAAGGATAGGAGTCACAACCACAACAATGCTTCTCAACAACGCTGTACATTCATATAAATGGCACATCGACTGGTATTTCAAATCCCTCAGGGGGGAATCCTGATTATACAGACGCCTCTGTCAGAGAAGACCCCAAGAAAGCACAAACTACAGGGCTGGAATGACATGAAGCACCCCCCCCCCCCTCCCTGGGGAGAGCAGAGCAGTTCTTGCCTCTCAAAGGAACCCTCTTTTTCCCATAAATCTTTCCTCTCATTCCATCCTGGTATTTCTGGATCCCAATCCATTCCTGCTGAAATGATCAATTGATTTACCTACAGCTCCGTGTCTGCAGTTCCAAAAATAAATAAAAAATGCATAAATACATTACAAAAAATAAAGAATTAAATAAATAGATGCATGGGGAAGGGGGGTGGACTTCTCCTGCTAACACCATAATCAGGGAAAACAGAAGATAATGCAGCTGGGAAATAGCAGTAGGGGTGCAACACATCCCATATTCGCCTAATCCAGCTACCCCTCCCATTTTTTCCCCTTCATTATTCCGTCGCATAGACACAAGAAGAAGACATACCTCGGATGGGAAGAGGCACCAGGGCCGATGGAAGCCGCACACCAGCCATCCCTGCAGCCAGGAGTTGGGAGCTATGCTCCATCATCTCAGCCTCTCTGGTGCCTCCTGCTCAATATGCTGCCCGTGCATCGCCCAGAGACCCCCGCACAACACAGAGAGCCCCGCACTACAGGGGACCCCTCCCCTTCAAGGGTGAGGAAACCAGCAGAGGACGTTACCTGCGTCGTCCTGGCGAGCCCGGCTGGAGGAGGCTGTCAGCCCGAGGAAATCGCCCAGGTCCCCGGATAAAGCGAGCGCTCTGCCTTTCCAGCAGCTCCGATCAGCGGGAGTGAAGAAGGGGACGGAGGAGGGGAGGGGCTGACATGACGCCTGCCACTGTCCGTCTGCAGACTGGGGCGGGGCTTCGGCTTCCTGGGCTCTGCTGCAGCACCGTGGACAGCGCTGCCTCTGCCGTCAGATGCACGGCGCTATGAGCGATAGGGAACATACATGAAGCTTCAGCACCAGGGACAGCGCATCTCTATAGACTGCTATCAATGGCCACATACATGAAGTTTCAGCACCAGGGACAGCGCGTCTCTATAGACTGCTATCAATGGCCACATACATGAAGTTTCAGCACTAGGGACAGCGCATCTCTATAGACTGCTATCAATGGCCACATACATGAAGCTTCAGCACCAGGGACAGCACTTCTCTCTATAGACTGCTATCAATGGCCACATACCTGAAGCTTCAGCACCATGGACAGCTTCTCTCGATAGACTCAGCTCAGCACTATGGACAGCGCATCTCTCAATAGACTGCTATCAATAGCCACATGCATGAAGCTTCAGCACCATGGACATCAGGTCTGGCTATAGACTATCAATGGCCACTTATGCACTATGGACAGTGCTTCTCTCTATAGACTATTATCAATGGCCACATACATGAAGCTTCAGCACTATGGACAGCAGGTCTCTCTATAGACTCCGCTCAGAACCACGGACAGTGCATCGCTATAGACTTATCAATAGGCACATATATGAGTCTCCAGACTTGCTGAGATCCCCGGCATCCCTCTAGCAGTAGTGGCTGATCAGCCCTCCTTCCCAGCATCCACTGGGTGGTGCAGCCCTTGTGTTGTGTATCTCTGGGCTGCACCTACACATCAGACTGGGCTCGTCATCACACTCGACACTTTATATAACATGAACTGACTTTTATCACTGCTGGAAATAAAAATATATATATAGTCTTGTATAACGGGCAGCATGGTGGCGTAGTGGTTAGCGCTTTTGTCTTGCAGCGCTGGGTCCCCGTTTCAAATCCCAGCCATGTCAACATCTGCAAAGAGTTTGTATGTTCTCCCCGTATCTGGGTAGGTTTCCTCCATGCACTCAAGTTTCCTCCCACATCCCAAAAGCCTACAGATAAAGTTAATTGGCTTCTCCCTAAATTAGCCCTAGACTATGATACATGCACTACACGATACATACATAGACATATGACTATGGTAGGGACTAGATTGTGAGCCCCTCTGAGGGACAGTTAGTGATGAGACAATATACTCTGTACAGCACTGCGGAAGATGTTGGCGCTATATAAATACTAAAAAAAATAAAATAAATAATGTGGATGAGAGGCAGCCAGGGTGGTGTATGGTGGATACAGCAATCACAATAATAAAATAAAGATGTCTTACCTCAAGAAGATGTATAGATGTTGAGTTGAAATAAACTATTCTATTGCACAAACAGACAATGTGTTTCGTGATTGAAGCGCTCACTTCTTCATGTCAATAATGTGCCAAAGGTATAATGTAACAGAACTTAGGGTGCCCTGAGTTCTGTTACACTATACTTCCGGAATATTATTGACCTAAAGAAGTGAGCATTTGACTCACATAACAAGTTGACATTTAAATTTATTTATTTCAACACAAAACCTATACATCTTATTGAGGGAAGACACCTCCTTTATTTTATAATTGTGATTACTTTATCCATCATACACCACCCTGGCTGCCTCTCATCCAGTTCTTGCACAGTTCTTTACCCTCCTTTGGGGAAGGGCTCCAGGCCTGATCTTTTTTATATAGAGAGCGACCACCAAGAAAGAGAGATCTTATCCCAAACCTGAGTGTGGGCCGACTGTTTCCCACACGCACTGAAGGTGGTTGCAGAATAGCAATCCTGATTTGTGAGTACCTAGATCTCTTTTCTTCAAACTTCCTTCCAGATATTTAACATATTGCACAATACTGGGCTCCTTTCCATATTTTATTTTGTTTTTTTCCAAGGTCAATCGACCAACCTCCCTCAAACTTTGGTATAATCACCGCTTTGGACTCTTTCAGGTTTTTGGAGTTTTTACAGCCTGGCTGAAATTAAAATAAAATGAGGGTTATCACTGATTAGAACACCATACTTAAAGTGGACCAAAATTAAAAATACAAGATTTCAGAAATAAAATCTATTTTCTAAATTATAATAATAAATAGCAGCCTTTTTTCAGCTGCATGATGACAAATATAAAATATTTTACATTTATTGGAGGAACCCCTCCCTTCCTTTCATATTGTCGGGACAGAATCCGGCAGACTGGTGGAGTAGATGGTGTCCAGCAAAGGAGGAATTGCTAATGGCTGCCCCCAGTATAACCCTAGCTATGAAAAGAGAAGGGTGAAAAGCATGCACTGAAATGATCATAGGTTTGAAGGAGTGTTTATTTATCTTTGTATGTGTCAGAGTCTGGCAACTAAATATTTTGAATTAAAAAAAATATGTTTGGTGTGGGTTCGCTTTAAAGGAACTCAGAGCTGGATTACACAAAACAATTTATACATACCTGGGGCTTCCTCCAGCCCCATACGCTCCGATCGCTTCCACGCCGCCGCCCTCAGCCCTCTGCAGCGCCAGTACCGGGTTCCCACACTTCCGTCACTCGGCGCCAGTCTGACATAAGAGAAGTGCGCTTTTTGCATATCTCCCCAGCAGACACTGGAGAGACACATAGAGGGTGTACTTCTCCTGCGTAAACTAGCTCAGACTGATGGAAGTGTGGTAACACAGTACCGGTGCTGCACAAGACTGAGGGCAGCAGTGTGGGAGCGATCGGAGCATATGGGGCTGGAGGAAGCCCCAGGTATGTATAAAAGTCAGCAGGCACATGGCAGCCAATAAGCTATCCCTCCCACCTGGACCCGCCCCTCACACACCTATCAGAAAGCCAACACAGAAGCCATGTTGCAGTCTGTGTTTGGCTTCTGTTCTAGGCAGATCAGGGGCAGTGTGCTTCTGACAGGAAGGGAGTTAGTTAGGCCTGTGTTCTGTGTCTTCAGTGCAGATTCTTGCTGCTACCGCATTGTCCTGAACAGGTAAGCCTTTCTTAGGGCTGATACATTGTTTTTCTTGCTATTGTATTGCTCTTCTGTGGCCAGTGCACACGTTAGCTGTTGGGGAGAGGTCTTCTGGTCCTAATAGTGCACTGACCATAACCCACCTTCACACCACTACTGGCATCTAGTATCCATTGGCCCCTGTGTAAAACCTCAGTGCAGTAGGAGACAGGTCTGCTCATCCTAGTATTGCACTGACCATGGAGACAGGTCTGCTCTGGTCCTAGTATTGCACCAACCCTAACCCAATAATCCTTCACCACCACTACTGGCATCTAGTATCCACTACTCCCCCTGTATAAGGCCTCAGTACAGAATCCATGTTTTTTTAGAGGGTCACTTAACTGTCATTGAACTACCTCAGCCTGATCATAGAGGCTGGAAAACCGCCATCACCTACACTCCCACAATAGTGCGCACAAGCACGGCGGCCACTACACACCATTACACAAAGATTGCAGCTGAGAGGACTAACATTTATGTCCTGGAGGTGTCAAGTGGTTAAAACAAAGATACGTAATCACTAAAGGTCTTTGTGGTCGTTTACGGACTGCAGTGCGTTAAATGTGGCACTTTGTCTGTCAGTGTAAAGCGGGCATAACCCTTACACTACCTGATGGACGTGTTCACATGCCAGATGTTTTAAAGCACTTTATTACACCAATTTAGGAATGTACCGTGATTTTTGCCCTTCAGCGATTAAAACATGACCCAACTCCATCATTTTTGGTGGGACTTTTGCCATGGATCCACCTCCGGCATGCTCCCATTCAGGTGTTAGGCCCCTTGAAACAACTTTTCCATCACTTTTGTGGCCCAAAACAGTCTTTGTAGGTTTTAAAATTCCCCTTCTCATTGGATTCTATGGAGATTTGCAGATTTGCCAGATTCATGAACTTTTTACAGAGGTTCGGATTCAAAATATGCGAACCTAAAATGTGATATTCAGCCCATCTCTATTGCCTGGTAATCCTGCTGATCCTCCACCTCTAATGTTAGACCCGGAACAAGCATGCAGATCAGATTTTCTGACTGAAGTGTGACTGGATTAGCTGCAGGCTTGTTGCAGGTGTGTGAGGTATGCATGGAGTGGTGTATCACACTGCGTGCGCTTACGTAGGTAGGTGGGTACACTGTGAACAACAGGTAGGTATATGCAGTGATGGGTATTACAATGGGCACCTGTCACACACAGACAGGTTCCGGACAGGCACAGTGACACTGTGTACGCTATGCAGTGATGGGTATTACAATGTGCACCTGTCACACACACAGGTAGTCACTGAATGTGCTCAGTGCTGGGCCTGGCAGTGGCACACACAGTAGGAATTGCCAAGGCTATCTATGCAACACAAGTGTCAGTGGGACCAACACACAAAAAAAAATAGATCACAAGAACAAGATTAGCTCACAAAAGAGCTGTTGAGGGGTGCTTTTTTTAGCAATAAGAATCAGCAAGGAGCAAGCTAAGAAGCCTACAAGAGCCTAACTAAGCTTTCCCTATGAGAGTCTGCAGCAGCTATCCCTTCTCGAATTACTGTAGGCCCATGAGTGAGTCCAATGCCTGACGCTGCCTGCCTTTTATAAGGGGGGTGGGGCTCCAGGAGAGAATGTAGCCTGATTGGCTACAATGTGCCTGCTGACTGTGATGTAGAGGGTCAAAGTTGACCCTCATGATGCACTATGGGGCGAAATGAACTTCTGGAAAAGTTTGCGGTTCTCTGCAATCAGGAACCCCGGAAGTTCGCCTGGAACCGTTCGCCGGCGAACCTGTTCGGGCCATCTCTATGTGCCATAGGAAAACATAGGCATTACTTTGAAATTCGAATTGAAAGTATGTTTTTTTCTGGAGTGAAATGAGCCATAAATTACCTCTCTCCTATGTTGCGGTCACTTACAGTAAGTAGTAGAAATCTGATCTTACCGGTTTTGGGCTAGTCCATCTCTCCATGGGGGATTCTCAGCAAGGCTTTTATTCTTTATAAAGGCATTCCCTGAAAAAAAGATCTATACTATGTGCTTTGCACACCACACTTTCCCTCCCTTCTTGGGGCCCCGGATCTATCGGGATCCTAGCAACACCCCTGAATAAGCATGCAAGATTTGCTGATCACAATGTATTCTCTCACATGTAATCTTTGGTGCATTTTTTTTTCATGCAATAAAAGAGCTATACCTGTTTGTGGTGCTGCTGCTGGATATTGCTTCACTTTATGCAAGATTTGAATGCATATTTTGCCTTGCAAATAACATATTCAAATATGTATTAAAGCCATAGCAAATGCAACAAGCTACATTTTAATTTGAGTTTATGTACCAACGGACTACTGTGGGCAGTGGCCAGTTTTTCCCTGTGCTTTGCATATAGTGGGGGTCCTGGGGAATGAGGGTGGAGAATGACACTGAGATCACAGTGCTGGGTGGAAATACTGGAGGTGGGTGCCATCCTTTAGGCCTGGGGCCCACTACAGCCCTTCCTGGAGCTTTTATTCCTGTTTCGAGAAATTCCAAAAGCGTTTTTCAGTGATAGTCTATAGAAGTGATTCCACATAAGCGATTGCGATTTTCCAAAATTGCAATTGAGGTGCCTGTAGCACTTTCAGAGCAATTTTATTCTAGAAATATTGCAGGGCCCAAAATCACGCTCCCTGAAATTACTCTGGAAAGCGCTCAATGTTGGTAAAATTACTGTGAAAAACACTAGAACAAGCTCCCTCTGCAACCTCTCACTGGTGGAGCTCTCTTCTGTAACTCCATCCCTTATTATCCCCTTACTAACTCCCTCCCTCTGCTGTAACCTTCCAGAGTGACTGCTCTTCTCTGTAACCCTTCTCTACCTATTGCTCCCCTCTGTATCTCTTCAGTAGTAGCTGTCCTCTGTCTCTGGGTTGTGCACTCTTGTGATGGACAATGCTGGGAGGACATCCACTATATCTTTGCTTGCCATTAAACATAAAGTGAACTGGTAAGAACCCGTTTACCTGTTTACAGCAATGTGTGTATGGGGAGGAGGCACAATTATTTTTTCCAGTACAACATGATTCTTTCTCCCTTTGATCTGGTGTTTTGCATGGAAATTACTGTCAGTGAGACAGATTGCTTTCTATCTGCTCCATCCAGCAGTCATAGCTGAGTTTCTTTAGTAGGTGCTAGCTGAGCTTCAGCACAAGGTAGGGTTTGCTCATCCAGTTGGATACCACCAGAAGCATACACAGCTGAAGGGATGTTGAGGAACCCTGGTTTGAGGTAACAGCAGCTCACAGGAAATCCTGGATGGTGCCAAGCATTTGGCTGCCACAGGCATTGCGTAGATGAGGAGTCATCTTGTGATCAGACAGGTCAGCAGGACTTTTTGTACCATTTAGAGATTGCAGGTTGCTACTTTCAGATCACATATTTCCTCTTACCAGACACAAGCACATTACCTCATTTTATCATTGTGCTCTGCGTAGAGCTGAGCTGAAATTTTCGTAATTTCGCATTACTATAATTACGCATGCGAAATTTGCGATTACGATGCGAAATTAGCGTAGCGAAATTGCCATTAAAATCGTAATTGAAAATACCGTAAGCGTAATTTTCAACGCGAAATTTCACGTTTCGTTCATGCCGTAATTTCGCATTAAACGCTACCGTAATTTCGCGTTAAACCGTAACGCTCCGTATAATATAAAAAAGCCGCCGACTTTAAGGGTTAATAGCAAAGCCCCCTTAAATGCTAAGAGCCTCAAATTTGGAGAATATATTAAGGAGATCAGGAGGAATAAGAGGAAAATTTTTTTTTTCAAAAAGACCTTATAGTTTTTGAGAAAATCGATTTTTAAGTTTCAAGGGCAAAAATGTCTTTTAAATGCGGAAAATGTCAGGTTTTTTTTGCACAGGTAACAATAGTGTATTATTTTCATAGATTCCCCCAAGTGGGAAGAGTTTTACTTACTTCGTTCTGAGTGTGGGAAATATAAAAAAAAAACGACGTGGGGTCCCCCCTCCCAGACCTCTTTAACCCCTTGTCCCCCATGCAGGCTGGGATAGCCAGAATGCGGAGCACCGGCCGCGTGGGGCTCCGCACCCTGACTATACCAGCCCGCATGGTCCATGGATTGGGGGGTCTCGGAAGGGGAGGGGCAGCCAAGCTTTCCCCTCCCCCTCCGAGCCCTTGTCCAATCCAAGGACAAGGGGCTCTTCTCCACCTCCGATGGGCGGTGGAGGTGGAGGCCGCGATTTCCTGGGTGGGGGGTTCATGGTGGAATCTGGGAGTCCCCTTTAAAAAGGGGTCCCCCAGATGCCCACTCCCCTCCCAAGAGAAATGAGTATAGAGGTACTTGTAGTACCCCTTACCCATTTCCTTTAAGAGTTAAAAGTAAATAAACACACAAACACATAGAAAAAGTATTTTAATTGAACAAAAAACATAACCACGAAAAAAGTCCTTTAATATTCTTAATTAACCATTAATACTTACCTGTCCCTTTAAATAAATGATCCCACGCAATATCCTCGGAAATGTTCTATCAGTTACAATGTAACAAAGTTATTACAATATAACAACTTTGTTACATTGTAACTACGCCGCACCCGACGTCACTCACCGCCGCCGCCGCCGCCGCGTCTGCGCTGCAGGACCCGACAGAGCTCTGAGCTATAGCTCAGAGCTCTCGAAAGCATCTTTGTATTTGGGCTCCAAGGAGCCCCATTGGTCCTTAGCAGACCAATGGGGTTCCTTCTGATTTGAAGGAACCCCATTGGTCTGCTAAGGACCAATGGGGCTCCTTGGAGCCCAAATACAAAGATGCTTCTCAGAGCTCTGAGCTATAGCTCAGAGCTCTGTCGGGTCCGTGCAGGACGCTAAGTCCCCGCCGGCTCCGCTGCCCTCCCCGCCTCTCCCACATGTCACCCACATGTCACCCACATGTGGGTGACATGTGGGTGACAGATGTGGGCGGGGTGGACAGCGGGAGCTGCGGGGACTTAGCGTCCTGCACGGACGCGTATGCGGCGGCTGAGCGGCGAGTGGCGTCGGGTGCGGCGTAGTTACAATGTAACAAAGTTGTTACATTGTAATAACTTTGTTACATTGTAACTGATAGAACATTTCCGAGGATATTGCGAGGGATCATTTATTTAAAGGGACAGGTAAGTATTAATGGTTAATTAAGAATATTAAAGGACTTTTTTCGTGGTTATGTTTTTTGTTCAATTAAAATACTTTTTCTAAGTGTCTGTGTGTTTATTTACTTTAACTCTTAAAGGAAATGGGTATGGGGTACAAGTACCTCTATACTCATTTCTCCTGGGAGGGGGGGTGGGCATCTGGGGGACCCCTTTTTAAAGGGGACTCCCAGATTCCACCATGAACCTCCCCCCCAGGAAATCGCGGCCTCCACCTCCACCGCCCATCGGAGGTGGAGAAGAGCCCCTTGTCCTTGGATTGGACAAGGGCTCGGAGGGGGAGGGGAAAGCTTGGCTGCCCCTCCCCTTCCGAGACCCCCCAATCCATGGACCATGCGGGCTGGTATAGTCAGGGTGCGGAGCCCCACGCGGCCGGTGCTCCGCATTCTGGCTATCCCAGCCTGCATGGGGGACAAGGGGTTAAAGAGGTCTGGGAGGGGGGACCCCACGTCGTTTTTTTTTTATATTTCCCACACTCAGAAAGAAGTAAGTAAAACTCTTCCCACTTGGGGGAATCTATGAAAATAATACACTATTGTTACCTGTGCAAAAAAAACTGACATTTTCCGCATTTAAAAGACATTTTCGCCCTTGAAACTTAAAAATCGATTTTCTCAAAAACTATAAGGTCTTTTTGAAAAAAACATTTTTCCTCTTATTCCCACTGATCCCCTTAATATACCCTGGGAATTTGGTGTTCCTAAACTTTAAGCAGGCTTTGCTATTAACCGTTAAAGTCGGCGGGTTTTTAAATGTTTACATTTTTCCTTTGAAACTTTAACATCGATTTTCTCAAAAACTATAAGGTCTTTTTGAAAAAAAAAATTTTCCTCTTATTCCTCCTGATCTCCTTAATATATTATTCAAATTTGAGGCTCTTAGCATTTAAGGGGGCTTTGCTATTAACCCTTAAAGTCGGCGGCTTTTTTATATTATACGGAGCGTTACGGTTTAACGCGAAATTACGGTAGCGTTTAATGCGAAATTACGGCATGATACGACTGTAATGCGAAAATTACGCTTACGCGAAATTTCACGAAATCCTTCTTCATTACGATTATGTACTTACGGCCATAATCGTAATTACACTAATTACGCGAAATTTCGCAAAATCGTAATTAGGTCATTACGCTCATCTCTAGCTCTGCGGTCTTTAACTCTTTCTTACTTTTTTTATTTTTTCTTTGGAACTGCTTTCCCCAGAATTCTCTGCAATCTGACTGGCTAGATATGAAAAAGAAATTTATTTAGATTGACCATAGTTTATTGTATAAAACCCCTCTGCAGGGCCATTTCTGACATCCTATGTCACTCCCCACATGCAGTTTATGGAGGGGGGGGGGAGGGGGGATTTATGCTCCTTTGAGAACTATCTTTTTTTCCCCTCTTTTCTGTAGTGCTGTACATAGTACACAACAAATAGTGGGTAGCACAGATACATGAGATGTTCAGAACTCTGCACAATCAGGACATCCAGCAATACAAATACAGTCAGTTGATGTATGGTTTGAGACATCATCAATACTAGTGAATGTCCATAATATAACTTACAGCAGAAAGAATAAGAAACATAGGAGGAGGTCCCTGCCCTTGCCAGCTTACAGTCTCGAAGGTGGAGACCTCAGGGAAGGAGAGAGGGATTAGGGGTGAGGCAGTGAACCTACCATGCTACCTGTATTAAATCTTAGGTGCATCTGAGCACGTGTGTTTTCAGAATATGTTTGAAGGTTTCCAGACTTGGAGCATGATGGACAGGTTGTGTGGGAGAGAGTTCCAAAGCAAAGGTGATGCTTGTGAGAAGTTCTAGATGCGAGAGTGAAAGGAGGCGACTAAGGAGAGCACAGCTAGAGGACAAGAGGTCTCCTGGGAGGAGCAAATATTCTACAATAGCATTGCCCAAGGACTATGTTACAAGCAGAGCAGGATCATCCACCAGGCAACCTAGGCAGATGCTTGGGGCCTAGTGGGCATCAAGGAGCCCACCTGCCACCTTCTTCATCCTCTCTCCACATCAGCTTGTGAAAAGGGCAACAACGGGACCCCAAATCTGCTCCCTTACCTAGGGCCCCTTACATCTTAATCCCTTCCTGGTTACAAGGGCACTGGAATACACTGTAGAGCTGAGTTCCCCAACCCTGTCCTCAAGGCCCAACGACAGCGCATGTTCTGCAGGAAACCACAAACATGCACAGGTGGGGTAATTAGTGTCTCAGCAGAGCTGATTACCTACCTCTGTGGATTTCCACAAAGCATGCACTGTTGGTGGTACTAGAGGACAGGGCTGGGGAACACTGCTCTAGAGGACCCTAGAAAGCTGAAATACATCATGGAGACACAGGAATGTACTGCAGACTGCCGGAAACAGAATCTTATTAATAAATAGAGTGCAGGGTTAGTGATGTAGCGAACGGTTCCAGGCGAACTTTTGCGGAAGTTCGATTTGCCCCATAATGCACTATGAGGGTCAACTTTGACCCTCTGCATCACAGTCCCCCCCCCCCCCTTATATAAGGCAGGCTCCGGCGGCCATTAGCCTCACTCGTAGGCATGCTGCAAATAGACAGACTAGGGAGAGCTGCTGCAGACTTGTTCTCCTAGGGACAGATTAGTTAGGCTCTTGGCTTGCTCCTGGCTGATTGTTATTGCTAAAATAGCACCCCTCAACAGCTCTTTTAAGAGCTCAAATGTTTTCCTGATGTGTTTTTTTTTTTGTGTTGCTTATTGACACTGACATTATGCAGCCCTATCTGTTGCAGCTGGACCTTGGTAATTGTTATTACTGTGCCAGCCAGGCCCTGCCTAACTATCTATACTGGGACACCTACCTATGCCTACCTAACTACTGGGGCACCTACTTACCTATACGGGGACACCTACCTACCTATACTAGGGGACCTACCTATGCCTACCTACCTATACTGGGACTCCTACCTATGCCTAGCTAACTACTGGGTCTCCTACCTATGTCTAGCTAACTACTGAGGCACCTACCTATGCCTACCTACCTATACTGGGTCTCCTACCTATGCCTAGCTAACTACTGAGGCACCTACCTATGCCTACCTACCTATACTGGGACTCCTACCTATGCCTAGCTACCTATACTGGGACACCTACCTATGCCTAGCTACCTATACTGGGACTCCTACCTATGCCTAGCTAACTACTGGGACACCTACCTATGCCTACCTACCTATACTGGGACTCCTACCTATGCCTACCTACATACAAGAAGATAATAAGGTCGTTGCTTCATTGTGGACAGACCAAATTTGATCAGCTGGACAGTCACTGTTGTTCTATCATTGAGCTACCACAGCCCGGCGACCATATGGGCTGGAAAACTGCCACGGCCTGCACTCTGGCCATGGTGCGCACCAGTCCAGCATGGCTGTCACTACGCAAACAGCTGTTTGCGGTGCGTTACACGGTGAGTTTGGTGTGTCAGTGTGAAGCAGTACTCTAATTACACTCCCTGATTGATGTATACACATGCAAGATGTTTGAAAGCACTTAGGCCTGCAATTTAGCATTCAATGTGATTTCTGCCCTTAAAACGCTGCTTTGCGTCACATCCAGATTTTTCCCCGGGACTTTTGGCATGTATCCCACTCCGCCATGCCCCCCTCCAGGTGTTAGACCCCTTGAAACATCTTTTCCATCACTTTTGTGGCCAGCATAATTTTTTCTATTTTTCAAAGTTTGCCTCCCCATTGAAGTCTATTGCAGTTCGCAAACTTTTCCGCAAACCGAACCTTCCGCGAAGGTTCACAATCCGAAAAACGGAGGTTCGCAACATCACTATGCAGGGTATCACCACATACATTAGAGGGCGCCCCTGGCTTTTGCCTGGATGGCTCATGCCCACAAACAGCCCTGACTATATGGGTTTTATTGGTTCTCCAGACTTTGTCTTTAGAGGACCACTATCGTAAAAAGTTATTAAATTCAAAATGTATGTGTATGCAATATGCATATGTAATATATATATATATATATATATATATATATATATATATATATATATATATATTACTTTTTTCCCTACATTGCAGACACCATACGTTGTAAAAATCTGACAGATCTGATAGAACTTTGGACTAGTCAATCTCCTCCTGCGAGATTCTCAGGGTTCTCTTTATTTTCAAAAGCACTTACTAAACAGCAGTTGCTCAACCTAACTGCCAAAATAGTGTGCATGTGAGTAGGAAGGCTGGCTGAGTACATATTATTGTGGTGCGGTTTAGTTTAGCGCAGGGAGAGCTGAATGACAGAGGGAGATGTTATTGGGGGTCCGGCAACTGCCAGAGCCCCGAATTACAACTACGCAGGGCGTGCAGCAAAGCAGTGCTGCTATGATGGCACACGGCGCTCAGCGCTGCTGAAGTAACCTGCTTCAGGCTGGCCAATAGGGGTGACAACGCATAGTAGAACTCTGGGAGAAGCATGTGATCAGTTTGATCAGCTGACAGATTTGTAACGTTCTGATTTGTGGGAAAGACTTCCGGGTGTAACACATGATCAGGACCAGCAAATAATGCCTCTGTGTCTCCTGTGCACTGCTCTCTGCCCTTCCCCCCTCCCCCTGCATGTAATTGCTGACATGCAGCTTATTGGAAGTCGCCAGGGTAAGGGTCATCCCTTGCAGGAGAGGCACTCCTGCAAAACACCCACTGGGGGGCGTTCCTAGTGCCCCTTCCCCAGCTCTAATGGGCAGCTCTGCCTCTCCCCTGCCTCCCTGCACTCTGCTTTGTGATGAGACTCACAGAGCAGAGATTCCAGAGTTGGGACCCCAGGGGTGATAGATTGCTGGCCACAGGAGCTGCGCAGAGCGTCAGGAAATGAGACTACCTGATCTGGCTAGCCCCCCAGATCAGGTAGCATTTTTTTTTTACTAAAATTTCAACCTCAGATTCACTTAAACTCAACTATATGATAGTCAATGGTTACAATATAACAAAGATTCATTTTCTTTTTACTTTTTGTATATGTTATGGCCAAGGCCTTCTGGCCAGTGTGGCCAGTTCCCATATTGTCCGACCAATGTAGGAAGTGACCAAGAGATGTGCCCAAGGTCAGATGTAAGAGGAAACATTATACTTTGGTGAGGTGACAAAAACATTTTCTTCCAAATGTGTGACCTGCAGGCTTATAACACTAACCCTCACCTCTCTAGTGCCTGAACCTAATCTCCACTCCTCTCCTCTACCCAACACTAACCTCCCCTCTCCTCTACCCAACACTAACCTCCCCTCTCCTCTGCCCAACACTAACCTCCCCTCTCCTCTGCCCAACACTAACCTCCCCTCTCCTCTGCCCAACACTAACCTCCCCTCTCCTCTGCCCAACACTAACCTCCCCTCTCCTCTGCCCAACACTAACCTCCCCTCTCCTGTGCCCAACACTAACCTCCCCTCTCCTGTGCCCAACACTAACCTCCCCTCTCCTGTGCCCAACACTAACCTCCCCTCTCCTGTGCCCAACACTAACCTCCCCTCTCCTGTGCCCAACACTAACCTCCCCTCTCCTCTGCCTAACACTAACCTCCCCTCTCCTCTGCCCAACACTAACCTCCCCTCTCCTCTTCCTAACACTAACCTCCCCTCTCCTCTGCCCAACACTAACCTCCCCTCTCCTCTGGCCAACACTAACCTTCCCTCTCCTCTTCCTAACACTAACCTCCCCTCTCCCCTTCCTAACGCCAACCTTCCCTCTCCTCTACCTAAAATTAACCTCCCCTCTCCTCTACCTAACACTAACCTCCCCTCTCCTCTTCCTAACACTAACCTTCCCTCTCCTCTTCCTAACACTAACCTTCCCTCTCCTCTTCCTAACACTATCCTCCCCTCTCCTCTGTCTAACACTAACCTCCCCTCTCCTATTCCTAACACTAACCTCCCCTCTCCTCTGCCCAACACTAACCTCCCCTCTCCTCTGCCCAACACTAACCTCCCCTCTCCTCTACCCAGCACTAACCTCCCCTCTCCTCAACACTAACCTCCCTTCTCCTATTCCTAACACTAACCTCCGCTCTCCTCTGCCCAACACTAACCTTCCCTCTCCTCTTCCTAACACTAACCTCCCCTCTCCTCTGCCCAACACTAACCTCCCCTCTCCTCTACCCAACACTAACCTCCCCTCTCCTCTACCCAACACTAACCTCCCCTCTCCTCTACCCAACACTAACCTCCCCTCTCCTATTCCTAACACTAACCTCCCCTCTCCTCTGCCCAACACTAACCTTCCCTCTCCTCTGCCCAACACTAACCTTCCCTCTCCTCTTCCTAACACTAACCTCCCCTCTCCCCTTCCTAACATTAACCTTCCATCACCTCTACCTAAAACTAACCTCCCCTCTCCTCTCCTATGGCTATAGGGGTCACCTATCCTGGCTATCTATACTGGGAGCACCTATCCTGGCTATTTATACTGGGGGTACCTATACCTGTCTACCTATTCTGGGGGGCCCTATACCCCTATAACTGGCTTCCTATATTGGGAGCACCAATATCTGTCTACTTATACTGGGGGCACCTATACCTGGCTATTTATACTGGGGGCACCTATACCTGGCTTCCTATACTGGGAGCACCTATACCTGGCTTCCTATACTGGGAGCACCTATACCTGGCTTCCTATAATGGGAGCACCTATACCTGGCTTCCTATACTGGGAGCACCAACATCTGTCTACTTATACTGGGGGCACCTATTCCTGGCTACCTATTCTGGGAGCACCAACATCTGTCTACTTATACTGGGGGCACCTATTCCTGGCTATTTATACTGGGGGCACCTATACCTGGCTATTTATACTGGGGGCACCTATACCTGGCTTCCTATACTGGGAGCACCAACATCTGTCTACTTATACTGGGGGCACCTATACCTGGCTACCTATTCTGGGGGCACCTATTCCTGGCTATTTATACCGGGTCACCTATTCCTGGCTACCTATTCTGGGGGCACCTATACCTGGCTTCCTACATACCTATACTGAGAGAGTTTTTCTTTTGGGGGGCACGCCATGGCTATAATGCACCATGGAATTTGTCGGGTGCTGAGTGATCATTCCAAATCGGGGAGGGGGAGGGGCAGCCACAATTTTACTTCAGGCAGGAAAAAGTCTAGAGCGGGTCCTGCAGCCTACAACACACTCATTCCATCCATCCTTATCCTTCTATACATTATTAACATTCTCTCACCATCCGGACTGCTAAAAGAATTTGCCTTCTTCAGAATTGCCTTATTCACAGCAAATTGATTTCATTGGGATTCTATCAAAATAATTAGCAGCAGAACATCATACTTTACAGCAGCTTGGGATTAAAACATCTCCCTTCATCCAATCCTGACATACTCAGCAAGACGATTCTTATTTGATCAATATAGCCAGATTTATGCCGTATGCCCCATAACCAGACTGTTGTGTGCTGCTCCCTAGTGGTGACTCTGGCTATTGTATGACTGGGAAGGAAATCTGTCACTGAATATAAATGATAGTTATACTTGCAGTTAATTCTTAACTTCATTACAGAATTTAATTTGCCAAGGTTGGATTTTTATTTTTTTCAAACCTGAGCTAAAGGGAACATTAATGAATATAACTTAGTGGTTTTTTACAGTATTACTTTATAAATTATTTAGTCAGTGTTTGCCCATTGTAAAATCATCCCTCACCCTGATTTACATTCTTAGATGTATCACTTACATTTAAATCATTTAAATGTATCTCCATCTTTACTGTTGGCAAGGAGGAGCATTACTGGGGGATGCTGTTTGTTGTGTGTTGTGGAGTGAGCAGAGACAACACCTGATCTCCCAGAATGCTCTTGTGCAGAAGGATCATAGCCTTGACTGACATCACTGGGAGGGCGGAATTAGGAAGCAAAATACAGCAATTTATAGATAAATGAGTGTTTCTGATGCTGAAACCAGAAAAAAATACTGAAAGATACATCTCACCCTGTTTCCGCAAAATCACCAAGCGACATGAAATACTATTCCCTGTTCGAGTCATAGCAACTTGGAGGGAGAAGTAATTTGGGGTCCAGCAGTCACAGAAACCCAGTATACCCTTACACAGGGTGCGGACTCGAGCACTGAAGCTATAGCAGTGCCAATCTGCTACATCGGTTAGGGTATGGCACCAGTGGTAGAGGCCTGGTTTGGTTAGGCGTTGGTGGGGGATCAGTTAGGGTTAGGAATCAGGGGAGGCTCGGTTAGGGATTGGGAGGTCTGGTTAGGGTACGGTGCCAGTGGGAGAGGCCTGGTTTGGTTAGGCTTTGGTGAGGGATCATGTAGGGTTAGGCATCATGGGAAGCTCAGTTAGGGATTGTGGGGGGGATTTCTGGTTAAGGTTAGGTATTGGTGGGAGAGGCCTGGTTTGGTTAGGCTTTGGTGGAGGATCAGTTAGGGTTAGGAATCAGGGGAGGCTCGGTTAGGGATTGGGAGGTCTGGTTAGGGTACGGTGCCAGTGGGAGAGGCCTGGTTTGGTTAGGCATTGGTGGGGGGGTCATGTAGGGTTAGGCATCATGGGAAGCTCAGTTAGGGATTGTGGGGGGGGATTTCTGGTTAGGGTTAGGTATTGGTGGGAGGGGTCTGGTTGGTTAGGCGTTGGTGGGGGATCAGTTAGGGTTAGGAATCAGGGGAGGCTCGGTTAGGGATTGGGAGGTCTGGTTAGGGTACGGTGCCAGTGGGAGAGGCCTGGTTTGGTTAGGCGTTGGTGGGGGATCAGTTAGGGTTAGGAATCAGGGGAGGCGTGGTTAGGGATTGGGAGGCCTGGTTAGGGTACGGCGCCAGTGGGAGAGGCCTGGTTTGGTTAGGCGTTGGTGGGGGATCATGTAGGGTTAGGAATCAGGGGAGGCTCGGTTAGGGATTGGGAGGTCTGGTTAGGGTAAGGCATTAGTAGGAGGGGTTTGGTTAGTGTTAGGCTTTGGTGGGGGATCATGTAGGGTTAGACATCATGGGAAGCACAGTTAGGGATTGGGGAGGGGGGTTCTGGTTAGGGTTAGGTATTGGTGGGAGAGGCCTGGTTTGGTTAGGCTTTGGTGGAGGATCAGTTAGGGTTAGGAATCAGGGGAGGCTCGGTTAGGGATTGGGAGGTCTGGTTAGGGTACGGTGCCAGTGGGAGAGGCCTGGTTTGGTTAGGCGTTGGTGGGGGGGTCATGTAGGGTTAGGCATCATGGGAAGCTCAGTTAGGGATTGTGGCGGGGATTTCTGGTTAGGGTTAGGTATTGGTGGGAGGGGTCTGGTTGGTTAGGCTTTGGTGGGGGATCAGTTAGGGTTAGGAATCAGGGGAGGCTCGGTAAGGGATTGGGAGGTCTGGTTAGGGTACGGTGCCAGTGGGAGAGGCCTGGTTTGGTTAGGCGTTGGTGGGGGATCAGTTAGGGTTAGGAATTAGGGGAGGCGTGGTTAGGGATTGGGAGGTCTGGTTAGGGTACGGCGCCAGTGGGAGAGGCCTGGTTTGGTTAGGCTTTGGTGGGGGATCATGTAGGGTTAGGAATCAGGGGAGGCTCGGTTAGGGATTGGGAGGTCTGGTTAGGGTAAGGCATTAGTGGGAGGGGTTTGGTTAGCGTTAGGCTTTGGTGGGGGATCATGTAGGGTTAGACATCATGGGAAGCACAGTTAGGGATTTGGGGGGGGGGGGTTCTGGTTAGGGTTAGGTATTGGTGGGAGGGGTCTGGTTTGGGTTAGGCTTCAGTGGGGGATTAGTTTGGGTTAGGCAATACGTTGCTATCCAATTACCATGGCCCATTAGTAGAATATAGATCATTTTGCCGATATTCTACCAACAGCTATTCCCAGCACCCTCTTTTCCTGGTGCCCATTTTTCATGCTCGCATCCTGACAATCATGCCTGAAATAGCTCACAGGTCTTTTTTCCACCATGATAGTTGAGTAAATACTCCATATGTATGAGAGTTAGTTTCAAAGCAGAAATAAAAAAAAAGGGCCTTAAGAGGCTCTCTGACTGCAGTAAAAGCGTCCTCAGCTTCCTCTGTAATGACATAAGCATTAATAACACAGCAACAACATGCAGAAGTTCAGTATCGTGTCTCCAGGAATCTGTACAAGTATGACTTTCGTTCTTACTGTTTTTGGAATTTTCCTTTTCATTTTTTGCAGAAACGCTTATGCTGTTTAATTAACATATCCATTCATTCTGAGTCAGGCTTGTCCTCTATTGTGAAGTATGTTTATGTCCCCCTTAAAGACAACCTGAACTGAAAATAAAAAGTCAAGATAACCATACACAAGTCATACTTGCCTCCTGTGTAGTCTACTCCTCAGTCTCTTTCTCCTCTCCTGCGTCCCATTTGTCCACTGTGATTAATGGAATTCTCCGTCCTCCATTTAAAAAATGGCCATTACCCCCTAACAGCTTCCTGGTCAGCTCACTGTTAAACTGTAATATCACCCACTTGTGCCATATGGAAACATGGACATTACCTTGCACATTCAGTTGTAACTGACAGCTGCTGATCTATAACTGACAGCAACTGGTATATTTCAGTTTTGACAAAATCTTGTCAGAACTGGAAGGGATCACTGTAAGAAGAAAATGGTGAGCTTCTGAGAGGAGCTGATGGTGAGGTTAGTATGTAATATTCATTTGCAGCTACATCATGTGTTTATTTTTAATAATGTTCCTCACTTCAGGTTCCCTTTAATGTAATCTGTTGGGAAATCACAGTTCCCTCCGCCACATTCAGCTAGTGTGGAACCAGCCATGTTAGGTAAGATTGTAAAATCCAGTTCAGTCTGTAACTACCATGCTGTTTTCAGACTGCCCATGTTTTTTAGCTTGCACACAGAAGCCCTCTCAAGTCTTATCTCCTGTATTCAGAGGTAAAAGAATGATTGCAGCTTGGAAAGGTCATCACAGCAGCACAGTGGCACACAAGTCAGTAACAGATAAGGCTCCAGGGAGAAAAGGAAACTATGAGCCTTTTTAGGTACTTATTTGTAAACAGTAGTTTGTTGTTCTTAGAACTTCAAATAATGTGGCTAACCTTAGTAACCTATAGTGCAACTCATATAATGTAAACATGACATATGTGGCTGGGATAAGGTATAAGGTATGTTATGCAAATACTGTACCCCATGTCATAGCAGCAATATTGGCCAAATGCTTCCGATTGGTCCAATACTTCCGAGTTCTGGGATTGGGCTAAAATTACTGAGTTGGGGTAACGCAGTATTTCCACAGATATCCGATTTCAGAGTTCTGATTTCTGAATAGTGTTTTTTGGTCATTTTTGCCATTGTCTGATTGGCCAAATACTTCTGAGTAGTTTCTGCATTCTCTGATTGGTCCAATGTTTCCGAGTTCTGTGATTGGCCTAAAATTACCGAATTGCAGTAATGCGGTATTTCTGTTGAAATCCGATTTTTGATCGGAAATTCGGATTTCCTATTGGAAATTTCAATTCTGTGAAATCCGAATGATCCTCCTTACTCTATAGGGGAATTACCACAACCTCTAGTAGGACTCTGAGGAGCAGTAGGACTTGCCTGCAGTGGTGCTCAAATACCCCATTTTAAAATTCGAGTTCGGTGGAATTCGAATAGTAAATTGTTCGAGGTCAGTCGAATATTCGAGTCGAATAATTTTTACTATTCGATTCGACCTCGGACTTCGAGCTCACTATTCGAGTCGGTATTCGAGCTCATTATTCGAGCTGACTATTCGAATTGGCCTTAAATAGCTTCCAACACTTGTTTTGAGGGTGAATGATGCAAGAAACTTCTTTTTTTTTCCATGTAACAACAGCAAGTGATTATGTGGGGATGTTCCTTTAAAAAAAATGGTGGAAAGAGAAGTTGTGTCCAGAATTTTGTTCAAGATCTTCTTCTTCTTCTTCTTCTTCTTCTTCTTCTTCTTCTTCTTCTTCTTCTTCTTCTCTTATTTCTCTTTTCAATTTTTTTTTAAAGAAATGCAGCTATTTTTGAGCGTAACAAATAGCTGGTGGCGCACGCATGTTGGAAGCGCCATTGTATGTGCTCCCTGGCAGTGGAAACACACAGACAGCAGGAGGTAAATTCAGCAGCAGGAGGAGGAGGATGAGTGTGTGGCAGCAGGCAGTCAATGAGGCAGGCAGCGTGACATAATAGCCCTGGTACCTAGCGGTGATACCAGGGCTGTAAATAAACACAGCAGGCAGGAGGTCCCAGACAGCGGTCGTGCAGCCCACATCGTGTCCAATACACAACTGGGACAACACAGTTTTCAACCCGGGCACCTCAGAAAAATTAAACCTTTTTTTTTTAATGGTTTTGTAGTTTTGGTTTTACAACCAATTACACAGATATAGCTATTTTTTTACTTAATAGCTGGTGGCAGAGTGGCAGTAGAAGGTAAATCTGTGTACTCTGACAGTGGGAAACACAGACCGACAGCAGCAGCAGCAGCAGGAGGAATGGAGGAGTAATGTGAGCAGCTATTGTTTGACGTAATAGCTGGTGGCAGAGTGGCAGCAGAAGCTAATTCTGTGTACCCTGGCAGTGGGAAACACAGACAGACAGCAGAAGGGCAGTACACAGCAGCCCACTGTAGTTGTAAAATGTGTGGCTGCAGGCGACGTAATAGTCAAAGTGAACCAGGCTGGCTTAGTGAGCAGGAGCCAGGAGGTGGTAAAGGGTGGTAAGGCACATTAACGATGGTTCTAAGTTCCGGCAGCCAGTTCATGTCCCCCTCTCGCCGACAACAGGGGCCAGGAACTCGCCTTCCACCCACGCCTGGTTCATCTGGAGAAACGTCAGTCTGTCCACAGACTTGTGAGACAGACGTGAGCGTTTCTCGGTGACCACGCCACCAGCTGCACTGAAGCAGCGCTCGGACAGCACGCTGAAAGGGGGGCAGGACAGCACTTCCAGGGCGTACTGCGCCAGCTCGCTCCAGATCTCCAGGCGCTTGACCCAATACTCCATGGGATCAACAGGGGCATCGCTGTCAAGCCCGCTGTAGGACCCCATGTAGTCAGCCACCATGCGGGTCAGGCGCTGGCTGTGACCGGAGGAGGATGCTGCTGCATGCACCTCCTCTCTAGTCACTGCTGCCGGAGCCTCTACAGTCCTGTAGAGCTCGTGGCTGAGAGACAGCAGGTCTGTGGGGCGCTTGCTGCTGGATGCAGGCACCTGCTGCTGCCTCTGTGCTGGCTGGACAGTGGGGGTGGAAGGCTGGGGGAAGGCTTCCTCCAAGCGCTCAACAAAGGCCTGCTGCAAGCTCCTTATTTGTTGCGCTGGGTCTCCTCCTGCAGGCGGCAGGAACTGGCTCAACTTCCCCTTGAGGCGCGGGTCCAACATCATGCTGATCCAGATGTCCTCCCTCTGCTTCATCTGGATCACCCTGGGGTCCCTGCGCAGGCACGTCAGCATGTGCGCTGCCATTGGGAAGAGGCGGGCCACGTCTGCTGGCACATCGGCGGCAGTGCTGTCCTCATCCTCCTCCTCTGCCGCCTCATCCTCTCTCCACCCCCGCACCAACTCAGCTGCGCTGTGCTGATCCCCCTCATCAGCAGCAAGGTCAGGGACCTCCACCAAGTCCTCCTCCTCCTCCCCCTCAGAGGTGGACTGTGCAGCTGCTTGCCGCTCCTGCTGGTCCAAGGCTGCCGCTCCCTGTTCCAGCAAAGCATCGAGGGCCCTGTTCAGCAGACAAACCAGGGGCACCCACTCGCAGACCATAGCATGGTCCCTGCTCACCATGTTAGTGGCCTGCAGAAAGGGAGCCAGCACTAAGCACACCTGCTGCATGTGCCTCCAGTCATCATCGGGGACGATGGACGGGATGTTGCTGGTCTTGTCCCTTCTCTGAGCGGCGGAAACAGTGGCCAGGGCAAGGTACTGGTTGACAGCGTCCTTCTGTTCAACCAGACGCTCCAACATCGCCAGGGTGGAGTTCCAGCGAGTCGGAACGTCAAGGATCAGCCGATGGCGTGGCAGCTCCAGCTCCTTTTGCACGTCTTCCAGGCTCGCACAGGCTGCAGCCGAGCGCCGGAAGTGACGCACAACGTTCCTTGCCATTTCCAGCAGTTCGCCCATCCCCTGGTAGGTGCGCAAGAACTTCTGCACCACCAGGTTCAGCACGTGGGCAAGACAGGGGATGTGGGTCAGGTTTCCCCTGTCTATTGCGGCAACCAGATTGGCCCCATTGTCGGCCACCACCTCTCCGACTCTGAGGCCTCTGGGGGTCAGCCAAATCCTCTCCTGCTCCTGGAGTTTGGCCAACACATGGGTTGCCGTCAGCTTGGTCTTCCCAAGGCTGACCAACTGCAGCAGCGCTTGGCAGTGGCGGGCCTTCACGCTGCTGCTGAGGCGGGGGTTTGGCCAGGTGTGCCGGAGGATGGCAGAGGATAGGAGGAACCTGCTGCAGTTCCCCCGACCCTGCGGGGTGGCACCACCCACTGTGTTGCTGCTGCTGCTGTGCCCGCTGCTGCTCTCCCATCCTCACCCCCTTCCACCAAGCTGACCCAGTGGACAGTGAAGGACAGGTAGCGGCCTGTCCCGAAGCGGCTGCTCCAGGAGTCCATGGTGACGTGGACCCTTTCACCAACCGCGTGCTCCAGCCCTCGCTCCACATTGGCCATCACAAAGTGGTGCAGTGCAGGAATGGCCTTGCGGGCGAAGAAGTGTCTGCTGGGGAGCTGCCAGTCTGGGGCTGCACAAGCAAGCAGCGCACCCCCTGGAAGGACTCGCTCAAAAGGCTCTGGCGTGGCCTTTTGCTGGCACGGGAATCAGCAGACACAGCAGAGGAGGCCACTGAGGACTGGCTGCCAGAACAGGCCTCAGTGTCGGCGGCAGGAGTTGCAGAGGGGGGAGGAGCAGTGCGTTTCCGCACTCCTGCTGGTGCTGCTGGAGGAGCAGGAGGGCGGGTGGCTGCTGTTGCTGCTGCTGCTGCTGCTGAAGGCTGTGCAGTGATGGGTGTGGTGCCACTGCCAGCACCATATGCCTTCAGGCTCTGGAACTCCTCATGCTGGTGAAAATGTTTCGCAGCAAGGTGGTTGATGAGCGAGCTGGTGCTGAACTTTAAGGGGTCTGTACCTCTGCTCAACTTCCGCTGACAGTGGTTGCAAGTGGCGTACTTGCTGTCCACAGTGGGCATGGTGAAAAAGCGCCAGATTGGTGACTAAAACAACCCCCTACGGCATGGAACCGCTGCTGCCTTTCTCCCTGTGGTGGTTGGGGGGGGGGGGGGGGGGGGCTTGGGTGCGGCTGGTGGTGGTACTGGCAGATGCTGCTGCTGCTGAGCCTGAGACACCAGCGGGCTGGGGGACCTGCCTACTGCTGCCAATGCTTGCAATGATGCGCCTCCTTGCAAGGCCCACAAGCGCATCCTCCTCCTCAGAGCTGCTGATGACGACATCCCCTGGAGCTGGTGGCACCCAGTCTCTGTCTGTCACCGTGTCATCATCATCCTCCCCCTCCTGAAACATGTCCTGCTGGGATGATGACCCCTCAAACTCCTCTCCTGATGCATGGATGGGCTGCTTGACTGTCGCCACAGTCTTGCTGTCCAATCCCTCATCCCCCAAAGTGCCCATCAGCATCTCCTCCTCCAAATCGCCAACAACAGCAGACAATACCCTGATGGTGCCTGGGGTAAAAATACTGCTGAGTGACAGGTCGCCAACTTGTGACGGTGAACTGGCCTCCTCCCCAGGCCCTGCTGGGCGGCTGCTGCGAACAGGGGTGGTGGTGGTGGTGGTGAGGGTGGAGGCCTCGGATGCAGAGCTGATGGCGGGCTGCTCATCCTCCGTCATCAGTTGCACCACAGTGTCTGCATCCGTTTCCTCAATGGGACGTTTCCGACCCGGCTGGAGGAAAATCGGAGCAGGTGCTACACGCTGCTGCTGCTGTGTCTCTGCAGCGTGAGTTGCAGATGCTCCTGCTGGGTGGCGCCCAAGGCGTCCACGGCCAGTGGCTATAGGAGGAATGTTAGCCACTGACGCTGCTGCTGCTGCTGCGGAACTGTGCATGGTGGCGCAGCCGCGCCCGCGGCTTGCCACAATGCTGCTCCCTCTCCTCCTGATTCCCTTGCTGCCCTTCCCCTTGCCCAAACCGCGCTGGCTGCCACTTCCAGACATCTTCGATGTTTTGGGCGTAAACACAAAAGTTTTTTAAAAGGGCGGGTGAAAAGTAGGGTACTTTAATGGAGTGGGTTGGTGGGCGAGGTGACTGAGTGAGTGTCTAGTACAGTAAGTAAGTAGTAACAGTCAGGAAGTACAACTAGAAGTTACAATAATCAGTAGTAATCACAAGGAAATAGAGTGTGTGTACACTACAGACAGTGAGTGCACGCACGCGCAAACACGCGCAGGAGCTAGCCTATGAACAGTGACTGAGTGAGTGTCCCTACTACAGTAAGTAAGTAGTAACAGTCAGGAAGTACAACTAGCAGTTACAATAATCAGTAGTAATCACAAGGAAATAGAGTGTGTGTACACTACAGACAGTGAGTGCACGCACGCGCAAACACGCGCAGGAGCTAGCCTATGAACAGTGACTGAGTGAGTGTCTAGTACAGTAAGTAAGTAGTAACAGTCAGGAAGTACAACTAGAAGTTACAATAATCAGTAGTAATAATCACAAGGAAATAGAGTGTGTGTACACAGACAGTGAGTGAGTGCACGCACACGCAGGAGCTAGCCTATGAACAGTGACTGAGTGTCCCTACTAGTACAGTAAGTAGTAACAGTAAGTACAATACAGAAATTACAATAATCAATCAGTAATCAGAAGGAAATAGAGTGTGTGTACAGTACACAGACAGTGAGTGCACGCACACGCAGGAGCTAGTAGCCTATGAACAGTGACAGTGAGTGTCCTAGTACAGTTACAGTATATAACTATTCAGAAGGAAATAGAGTGTGTGTACACTACAGTACACAGACAGTGAGTGCACGCACACACAGGAGCTAGTAGCCTATGAACAGTGACAGTGAGTGTCCTAGTACAGTTACAGTATATAACTATTCAGAAGGAAATAGAGTGTGTGTACAGTACACAGACAGTGAGTGCACGTGACGCACACGCAGGAGCTAGCCTATGAACAGTGACAGTGAGTGTCCTAGTACAGTTACAGTATATAACTACAATACAAAATACAATCAATCAGTAGTAAAGGACAGCAGAAATACTGGTATAGATGAGAAATAAACAGAGGACAGGAGAGAACAGCTGCCCACACAGGCAGGCCCTGAGGCCTAAAGCTGTAAGCCTGCAGCAGCTGTCTCTCTCTATGTAACACAAAACCTACTAACTAAAATACAATGTCTATCTAACTAACAACAATATAGGTGTATATAGGAGGTGTATGTGAGCAAAAACGCTAGGTAAATGACCACAATAAAGCTCTTGCTAAGCCAACGCACAAAGGAGCAGATCTCTCTCCGTGCAAAGTCAGGCAAGGACGGAGAAACGGAACATGGCGGCCGCTATTTATAGGGTAGGGGCTGGCCAGGGTCCCCCTCTGTGATTGGCTGCCGTGAGAGGGCCTGGGAGCCCTCTGATTGGCTCTAAGGACATCAATCTGGGCTATGACGGTATTCGAGCTCGGTATTCGAGCTCGAATAGCGCTGTTAGCTCGAATAGCGCGAATAGTGAATGTGCTATTCGAGTTCACTCGAATAGCCCATTCGAATAGCTCCAGCTATTCGGAGCTCGAATACCGAGCTCGAATAGCTGAAAAAGAGCTCGAATATTCGAGCTACTCGAATATTCGAGCTCTGCTGAGCACCACCATCCAGGTTCTGCTGCCCTCAGTTCCTCCCTCTGCACGGTCATATACAGAGCTCATCAGCATGGCCTATACATGCAGGACTGCAATCATGCACAGAAGATACTGGCTATTTCACTACAATATAATGTCAGCACTCAATGGGAAGGCAGAAAACAGATGTTTAGTTGAGCAAATAGAAAGATCCTGACATCAATAACTCATAACATAGACATTAGAGGAAATCAGATGAGTGTTACCTTTTGTGCCCTGCTCCTGCCAGTCAGCTGTACACCCACACAGTAGAGAAAGAAATTCTGAGAAAACATTTCATCCTCCTTTTAAAGCCAAGTCTTCCTTCTCTTCTGGAGAGGGGACACTGAACAAAGGTGTAGGTAAAAGTGCTGAGAGGATATTGCTGACAGTAGCATATTGCTAATGGTACCAATATAAAGCTAAAAAGCTCTCCATTCCCCTGTAAGCAGATCATTTACCCCCCTCCACCACCAGTAATTACTGCCTCAGTGCCTCCAGCCCAGCAGTCCATATAGCAGAAGCAAAGTTCCACTACAACTCCCCTGCTGCTATTTTGCCCCCATTACGAAAGCAGAGTTCCCTAAAACTCCACCATCGCTATTTAGCTATATCAGCTGTAGCTGGCAATTCACTAGTATAATATGGGACGCCCAAATTCTCGGCTTGTGAATCACACTCACTGCTTTGGAAGAAAGGTGCTAGTGCAGAGTGACAGGGTCACCACATAGAAGTCCTGGAATGAAGCACCTAAAGTGCCACTAAGGCCCTGTACAGGAAACAGCCTGTAGCGTGGATTGGGGGGGGGGGTTGGCCCTAGAGCTGCCCAGCCGCACTATGCAGACTGCGCAGCCACGGCCAGCCCCAGCGGCCATCTTTGTGCAGGCAGAAGAGCCCGACCCGGGCCATGAGGTCGGGAGCCATTCGGGAGGGCTATTGAACGGAGGGGACCCAGCGGAATGGACGGAGGGCGCGGACGGCGTCCTCCGTGTCTTCCAAAGTGATGCAGGTATCTAACTTTTTTTTTATATCTTTTGTAGATTTGGCCTCGGAAGTCCTTTAACCACTTGATGACCCAGCCTTTACCCCCCCCCCCCCCCTTAAGAACCAGCGCTATTTTTTGTGATCTGTGCTGGGTGGGCTCTGCAGCCCCCAGCACAGATCAGGGTGCACGCAGAGCGATCAGATCGCCCCCCTTTTTTCCCCCCTATGGGGATGATGTGCAGGGGGGTCTGATCGCTCCTCCTGGCTGGCATGTTGCGGGGGGGGGCACCTCAAAGCCCCCCTCCGCGGCGAAATTCCCCCCTCCCTCTTCTACCTGCTCCCCCCCCGGTGATCGGGGCTGCACAGGACGCTATCCGTCCTGTGCAGCCAGTGACAGGCTGTCCCCTGTCACATGGCGGCGATCCCCGGCCGCTGATTGACGATCTGCCTTACGGCGCTGCTGCGCAGCAGCGCCGTACAATGTAAACAAAGGAGACAAATGTCTCCTACGTTTACATTTAGTCTGCGAGCCGCAATCAGCGGCTCGCAGGCTATTCACGGAGACCCGCTCCGTGATCTAACAGGAAACGGCCGCTCGCGCGAGCGGACTTTCCTGATTAATTAGGGAGGCACCTGGCGACGCAGAGCTGCGTCGCTGGTCCTCCAGCTACCACTTTGCCGCCGCACGGTAGAGTGTGCGGTCGGCAAGTGGTTAAGGAGGAATCTTGAACTGAAAATTAAAAGTCAAAATAAACACACACACATAGCATACTTACCTCCTGCGTACTCTACTCATCAATCTCTTTCTCCTCTCCTGAGTCCTGTTTGTCCACTGTGATCAATGGAATTCTCTGTCCTTCATTTTGAAAATGGCCATTACCCCATAACAGCTTCCTGGTCAGCAAACACTTAAACTGTAATATTACCCACTTGAACCATAGAGAAACATGGATATTACCTTGCACTTCAGTTGTCCTTTCAGTTGTAACTGACAGCAACTAATATATTTCAGTTCTGACAAAATCTTGTCAGAACTTTAAGGAATCATTCCAAGAAGAAAATTATGAGCTTCTGAGAGGAACTACGGTGAGGTAAGTAATATTCATTTGCAGGTACATCATGTGTTTATTTTAAATAATTTTACTCAGTTCAGGTTCACTACTTTAAGGAGCAAAATCAATAATTTGTTATCAATGAATTATTGATCAGATGGGGTAAGTTAAGATTTCTACAAGTTGACTTTTCTTTATTAGCTGTAAGCTGAATATAGTACAGCAGGCCCTGTAATGAAGGCCTCTTCTTGTTGTTATGTTTGTGTGTATTATGACCTTAGGCACAGTTTGGTGAATGTATCTCCCTGCTCCTGTGTTCAATATATAATCACTGTTATAAATGATTTATCAGCACTTGGAAAGTACATATGTTTCAGGCCAGGCTGTTTAAGCTTACAAGAGCTGGGATAACATCCTCTCGAGATGCGAGTCTGTGACGGTGATAATGAGCCGGTATCGGGCGCGGCGGATAGCGCGGTTCAGTCCTGATTGCCTCGTAAACGCTCTGGAATCTCTGCGCGAGGGCGCCCAGAGACTACTGAAATTTTCTGCCGATTTCATAAAATGAAGAAATTAATTTTCACTGCGAGACGTAACAAAGGCATGCAAATGAACAGATGCGTCCATTCCGTAACCGTCAGCGCTTAATCTGACCCATAATCCCGGCCATTAGTTTCCATTTCTAAATAACTAGGAGCATAAAGAAGGACAGAAACCGCTCTGCGTCCTAACGTGCGATTTATGTGTGCGCGGGGCGGTGTGAGCATACGAGATGTGAGGAGTAGTGTTGGGCGAACATCTAGATGTTCGGGTTCGGGCCGAACAGGCCGAACATGGCCGCGATGTTCGGGTGTTCAACCCGAACTCCGAACATAATGGAAGTCAATGGGGACCCGAACTTTTGTGCTTTGTAAAGCCTCCTTACATGCTACATACCCCAAATTTACAGGGTATGTGCACCTTGGGAGTGGGTACAAGAGGGAAAAAAAATTGTCTTTTAAATGCAGGAAATGTCTGTTTTCTTTGCACAGGTAACATGCTTTCTGTCGGCATGCAGTCATAAATGTAATACATATAAGAGGTTCCAGGAAAAGGGACCGGTAACGCTAACCCAGCAGCAGCACACGTGATGGAACAGGAGGAGGGTGGCGCAGGAGGAGAAGGCCACGCTTTGTGAGACACAACAACCCAGGCCTTGCATGAGGACAAGAAGCGTGCGGATAGCATGCTTTGTACCGCCATGCAGTCATAAATGTAATAAAGATAAGTGGTTCAATAAACAGGGACCACGCAGCAACGCTAACCCAGCAGCAGCAGACGTGATGGAACAGGAGGAGGCGCAGGAGGAGAAGGCCACGCTTTGTGAGACACAACAACCCAGGCCTTGCATGAGGTATTGCCATGCAGTCATAAATGTAATAAAGATAAGTGGTTCAATAAACAGGGACCACGCGGCAACGCTAACCCAGCAGCAGCAGACGTGATGGAACAGGAGGAGGCGCAGGAGGAGAAGGCCACGCTTTGTGAGACACAACAACCCAGGCCTTGCATGAGGACAAGAAGCGTGCGGATAGCATGCTTTGTACCGCCATGCAGTCATAAATGTAATAAAGATAAGTGGTTCAATAAACAGGGACCACGCGGCAACGCTAACCCAGCAGCAGCAGACGTGATGGAACAGGAGGAGGCGCAGGAGGAGAAGGCCACGCTTTGTGAGACACAACAACCCAGGCCTTGCATGAGGACAAGAAGCGTGCGGATAGCATGCTTTGTACCGCCATGCAGTCATAAATGTAATAAAGATAAGTGGTTCCATAAACAGGGACCGGCAACGCTAACCCAGCAGCAGCACACGTGATGGAACAGGAGCAGGCGCAGGAGGGGAAGGCCATGCTTTTTGAGACACAACAACCCAGGCCTTGCATGAGGACAAAAAACGTGCGGATATAGCAGCAATGCTTTTTGCCGCCATGCAGTCATAAATGTAATAGAGATGAGAGGTTCAATAAACAGGGACCGGAAACGCTACACCATCCCAGATGTTCATTGGTCATGTTACTTGGTTGGGGTCCTGGAGTGTTGCGTAGTCATTTCCAATCCAGGATTGATTCATTTTAATTTGAGTCAGACGGTCTGCATTTTCTGTGGAGAGGCGGATACGCCGATCTGTGACGATGCCTCCGGCAGCACTGAAACAGCGTTCCGACATAACGCTGGCTGCCGGGCAAGCCAGCACCTCTATTGCGTACATTGCCAGTTCGTGCCAGGTGTCTAGCTTCGATACCCAATAGTTGAAGGGTGCGGATGGATTGTTCGACACAGCTACGTCATCTGACATGTAGTCCTTGACCATCTTCTCCAGGCGATCGGTGTTGGAGGTGGATCTGCACGCTTGCTGTTCAGTGGGCTGCTGCTGCATGGGTGTCAGAAAATTTTCCCACTCCAAGGACACTGCCAATACCATTCCCTTTTGGGCACTAGCTGCGGCTTGCGTTGTTTGCTGCCCTCCTGGTCGTCCTGGGTTTGCGGAAGTCAGTCTGTCGGCGTACAACTGGCTAGAGGAGGGGGAGGATGTCAATCTCCTCTCTAAAGTCTCCACAAGGGCCTGCTGGTATTCTTCCATTTTGACCTGTCTGACTCTTTCTTCAAGCAGTTTTGGAACATTGTGTTTGTACCGTGGATCCAGAAGGGTATAAACCCAGTAATTGGTGTTGTCCAGAATGCGCACAATGCGTGGGTCGCGTTCAATGCAGTCTAGCATGAATTGAGCCATGTGTGCCAGAGTCCTACCAGAATCCTCATCATCCTCTTGTGAGCGTTGTGATAGTTGTTGTGATGCATCATAGTCGTCACCTTCCTCCTGGTCTGCTTCTGCTGACCATTCGCGCTGAATTGTGGAAGTCCAACGTGCACCGCTCTGGCCCTCGTCAGTGGTGGCATGAAATTCCTGCTCCAACTCCAGCTGTTCCTCCTCCTCTTCTTCATCATAGCTGCTGGGGCCAGCGTTCCCTGAGGCGGATGGCCTGATGTTGGTACCATCACGCTGATCGTTTTCTCCTTCAGATTCCCCCAGTTGCATCATGACAGCTGTTTCCTTGATTTTCAACATTGACCTCTTCAGTAAACACAGCAGTGGTATGGTAATGCTGACTGAAGAGTTGTCACTGCTCACAAGCAACGTGGATTGCTCAAAATTTTGGAGGACTTGGCAGAGGTCCAACATGTTGGCCCAATCGGATCCACAGAAGCTTGGCAGCTGTCCGGATGCGCCTCGGTACTGCGCCGTCATGTACTGGACCACTGCACTCTTCTGCTCACAAAGCGTGCTAGCATGTGCAGCGTAGAATTCCAGCGCGTAGGGACATCACACAGCAAGCGATGGTGGGGGAGATTGAAGCGCTCCTGCATCTTGGCGAGTGCCCCCAAAGCAGTACTGGAATTTCTACAATGTTTGGCCACTCGACGCACCTTCAACAGAAGATCGGCCACGCCTGGGTATGTCCTCAGGAACCGCTGAACTACTAGGTTCATCACGTGCGCCAGGCAAGGGATGTGTGTCAGCTTAGCCAACCTTAAAGCGCGAATGAGATTACTCCCATTATCACACACAACCATGCCCAGTTTCAGGTCCAGCGGTGCCAGCCACAAATCCGTCTGTTCCTTTATTCCCTTCCAAATTTCCTCCCCTGTGTGCTGCTTATCCCCAAGGCAGATCAGCTTCAGCAACGCTTGCTGACGCATGCCAACAGCTGTGCTGCACTGCTTCCACGATCCTACTGCTGCTGGGTTAGCGTTTCCGGATGAGGTACAGCTTTGAGATGCGTTGGAGGAGAAGGAGTCAGAGAGGTAGGTGCTGCTGTTATCCAGTGGGAGGGACGGCGGTGCAGCTGTTTGCGGCGTGGGCAACACCCGCGCCGTAGCAGGTGAGGAATCGCTGCCAGGCTCCACAAGGTTCACCCAGTGCGCGGTAAGGGAGATGTATCGACCCTGTCCGAACGCACTCGTCCAAGTGTCAGTGGTGAGGTGAACCTTGCAGGCAACGGCATTCTTCAAGCTTCGGGTTATTTTGCTGACCACGTGCTCATGCAACTCAGGCACTGCAGAGCGCGCAAAGTGGTAGCGGCTGGGAACCATGTAACGTGGGATGGCCACTGACATCATGCCCTTGAAGCTGTTTGTCTCCACCACTCGATATGGCAGCATTTCGCAGGCCAGAAGCTTGGCTATGCTGGCTGTTACTGCTACGGCCCGGGGGTCATTTGCTGGCAATTTCCTCTTGCGCTCAAACATCTCCGACGCAGACAACTGAACCGTAGCGCTGCACACGGAAGGGCTGTTGGTTGTTGTGTTTGATGAACACTGGGAGACCTCAAGAGCACTACTCCGGAAAGTGACAGTGTCAGCGTCGTCTGATGTTTGTGAATGTTGTGAACCACACAATGGCTGGGCTACTGCTGCTGCTGAGGCGGGTCTGGTGGTGAGTCTGGTGAACCCAAGGGAGGCAGTGTTGCTGGTACCCTGTCCTGCCGCGTTTGCCCACAGAGTGGGATGTTTGGATAGCATGTGGCGGCTCATGCTGGTGGTGGAGAGGTTGTTAATACTTTTCCCCCTGCTCAGGCGGGTCTTGCACACCTTGCAAATCGCCATGGTAACATCCTCAGTGCAGTCTTCAAAGAAAGCCCAGACTTTGGAGCACCTGCCTCCTTGCTGGCGATTTCTGTTTGCTCCTCTTTTGCCTCTCACTTGAACTTCCACGCTTGTGGTGCCTGAAATTGCGCGCCGCCTACCTTGTGGCACAAGGCGAACTCGTGCAGCAGTGGGTTCTTCAACAGACTCATCTGTGCTGCTGCTACGACGGCGATGTTCTCGTTCACAAACAAAATCTGGGTCTATGTCCACATTGTCCATACCCTCCTCTTCCATCTCCTCAAACTTGTCATATGTCATTGTGGGGGTCCGCCGCCGTGGAGTAGAGCTCCCCAGAACAACCTCTGCGCAGCTCACTCGAACGTCGTCTTCCAGATCTTGTCGGCCGACCTCCTGCAATTGCAACCCCTCCTGCCCAACTTGCTCTGGGATTTGGGTTTCCGAGTCCTCCTCGGACTCGCCTTCTATTTCAGTGCGCGGTGCATTTCCCACAGTTAATGGTTGTGAATCCGGAGACAACATTTCTGGCTGTTCCTCCATTGACCTTTGAAAGGTGGAAGTTTGTTGGGCTGGGAATAGCTCCTGCGAATACCCCATTGTGTCCTGAGGTAATTCATCGGACTGGTTATCTGGCAGTTGTGTGCGTGGTGTCGCTGCCGGTTGTGTCAGCTTTGTGCCCACTGGCTCCTTGTAACTGGCTGAGGACTCGGACCTCGTGCGTGATGTGCTGGTGCTGCTTAACCCACTGCTGGACGCTTGAGAGGTCATCCAAGTAATTATCTGGTCCTGTTCTTTTGGATCTGTGAGGGTTGTTGTCCTGGACAACATGGGCGGTATTGAGTGGGTTTTCTTGGGTGCTCCCCTGTGGCCTGTACGTGAACCGTCAGGGGAAACACCTCTTCCCTTGCCCCTTCCTCTTTCACCGGATTTCTTCCTCATTTCACTTATCCTTACAGTACACGCTGACTGGCAGCAGTACAGTGGCAGTACAGAAATGCTATACAGTACCACTATTCCCAGCAGCGACACAGAGCACAATGCTATACAGTGGCGGGTGAGCAGTGTACCACTATTCCCAGCAGCGACACAAAGCACAATGCTATACAGTGGCAGGTGAGCGGTGTACTATGTTATAATTTAAGTAGGCCTCAGTTATTTGGACTGAGTTTTAGGTAAAAGGCTTGTTCGCAGAATATACCTTTAAATAGAGGTTTTCGTGATGCAGGCAGAAGCATCTCAGTGTCCGCTTGAAGCAAATGATACAAGCAGATACTGAGAAGATGTTCCTAGTCCAAGGTCTTAGGCCTACACTGCCCCAGACAAATGGACTACGGGAACAATCAACATGGGCCATATTTATAAAACAACATTCTTGCAACTAGGGCATAATATCTTATTGAATATTAATCGAGTAGGTGTGTGTCCTGACATCACAAGGGATCTGAACCAATCATAGATGGCTCAGTGAGGTCACATTTAACTCTTTCTGGTTCATATAAAGAGGGAGCACGGAGGGAAAAGGGGGGCACTCTACTTTCCAGCTATCCGGCTCTCTATGCTTCCTAGTTAGAATACTAGCTTCCTGTATGTATGCTGTAAATATATGTGATGTACATAGGACATAGGAAAGACTATTTATACTTTGAAGAAATCAAACTGTAACACAAGATGCTTAATAAACCCCTTTGAAAGGTGAAGAAGGCTATCTCCACTCTATCTCCTGTCTGCTGTCGCTGTGAGTTGCAGCTCTGATGAGTTGCTGGTGCCGGAGCTAAAGGTGATTTATTACAGTTGGTGCCGTGAAAACCCTAGGCCAATCCCAGGTCGTTGATTGGTGATCCAGGTGGGCACAAGAGTCAGTCTAATTGAGACTTCTCGAAGCAGCGACTTAGATCTCTGTGAGGCAAGCACAAGAGAACAGGAGAAGCTCAGAGTGAGCTGAGCTGGAAGAGTTAAGAGCGGACTACGGAGGCCAGAGACGAGAAGTGCAAAGCTTATCAAGCAGAGATAAGCTCTGTGCGGAGTGAGTCGGGAAAATCCCAGCAGCAGGGTCGATGTGGGTGCCCTAATTGGAGTGGACGTACGCCACACATAGGGGAAGGCAGTCCAAGAGAATGGGTTTGGCCAGATCCCATTAGGACCTTCAGCGCATCCGACGCCTGTGAGGAAAACTTGGGCCAAGATTGCTGGGAGACTCAGAGCTCGTTTCTGGTACAGAGGCCACACACCGCAAGAGGTTTTGATAAGGCGAGTATGGTGTTATACATGTTTACTTTTACTTGTCAGTGCGGCGCTCCCCCCTGCAGCAGAGACAGGGGGGGGGGGGGGCTGTGTGTGTGTCTCTCTCTCTCATGTTCTATGGGTTATATTCCTCGGAGTTTGGGAGAGAGAGAGACCGAGAGATGCTGTTTTTTTTTTACCCTTTGCCTTTCTGTGAAGCTGCAATACGGCATGTCATTTTTTACGTGTTTTTTTCGAGCTTAGTAAGGCGTGCATAACAGTGAAAATGTTTTCTTGTCCATGAGTTATCTGTTTAGTGAGGTTTTTCGTTTTGCATTCCTGAGAGAGGGATATGAAGCTGCGCTTTATCTAGTAGTTCCGTTCGTACGGTTATGAGTTATGACCTCTCGGGTGGGAGGGGTGATTAATGTTCGAGGTGTGTAACATTCCAGAGCGTACTTGCTGCGTGCGCTGGTTCAGAGTTTTTTCCTCAGCTGTGTGTTACATTCAGTTGTATTGTGGCAATGTGATATGCTAAAGTGTGCATGCAATGTTTTTTCTAACTGTTTTATTCTTTCCATACATGCATAGAGTTTGCTATGGGAGATTGCATAGCGGCCATCTTGTCTGATGTTCCATGACTCAAAATGGTGTCCCAGGCTTCAGGGGGGAGGATCCCAGGCAGTCATGACGTTCTAATGGGAGAGTCTTCTGAGCCTAGGGACGAACCCTCACCCCCGCCCCCAGTGAGGGAGGTAGGAGTGGAGGAGGGGAGCGTAGGAAATTCAGTAGGGCCTGTGGGAATGGTACCACCCATAGGTGTTTGCTGTTTCCTATGCTGAGTGCTGGGCTAATACAGAAGCACCCTGACAAGCAAGTGAAGCTGGGATATAACTCCACGGAGTGTGGCCACAATTTGAGTGGGAGAACATCAGACAAGGGAAGCACAGTAGCTGTCAGATGGCTACTGGTGACATAGGAAGCGGCTCCCTGGGTATGCATTCATATAACTTAGAGCATATCAGGGGGGTGCCGGTAGTGATTTTCTTCACTGTAACATGAGTTCCCCGATAGAGGTCAGGGGGATAAAAGGTTACAGAGCAATGGAAAAAAAAGAAAATACAGAAAAAGGGTTGACCAATCGAGCCGTCTGTCGGAACGTTACAGAGCGGTAAGCGTTTTTCGGTTTTTGTCCGGGACAAAGCCAGAGTGTGACAGAGGTCAAGGCTGGGCAGTTTGTGCGTTTTTTGCGTCTGCGGATTGGTCAAAAGGTATTTTTTTTTCTTCTTCCAGCTCGTACCAAGCGTTCACACAATGCACAGGACTGACAGCAGTCCAAGGGGCGAGATTGCCGTGTATAGTGTGACAGTGTATTTGGGGGGAGGTAGTCCTATGTTCAGTCTAGGATCCCCTACACAGTCAGGAGTCAGAGACTCCCATGCAGTTGTAGTAAACTGTCGTGTGAATCCCTGGATGGGGTTCTGCTTAGTTAACAGAGAAAGCACACCTTCCTACAGGAAGTAGCTGTGTTTGTTTTTGGGGCAAGTGCAGAGGTAGTAGCATTGCCGATTGGTTCACAAATAGGACTTCCGGCAGAACTGGTTGCGATATATGAAGTCCTAGGTAAGTACTCTAAAAGGGGTAAGAACATTTCAAGCTCAACTGCACGTTGCAGTAGTGGGCAGGTGGTCCCTACTCAGTACATACTGCGGTCAGCGTTGCGGCCGAAGTATGTACAGGGGGGATGTAGAGGTCAGTGCTTCAAAAAGGTGAGATCCGTGGGAAGCACATTGTAACAAGATAAGTACTTCTGCTATGGTACATAAAGTAAGGGAGAGAGCTTTAGAGCCTTCCCATAATCAAAAAGTTAATAAAGTTCAAGTAAACTATAAAGAAACAAGATCAATTACGGTAGATATTGATCCATTTAAAGTGTACAGAGTACAAGCCGCAGGGCGAATCCCAAATCATTAATAAGAATTGATTTGTTTGTATTTTGATTTCAGGAGTTGGGCAATATGGAATTGAGACAGCTGCAGTGCTGGCAGCAAAGATGGAGATGTCAGTCGGATAAGCGAAAGGTTCCAGATGCCAATCTAAGTTTGGAGAAACACGAGATTCCTGAAATTGGAAAGAGACTAAAACACGAGATTCCTGAAATTGGAAAGAGACTAAAACACGAGATTCCTAATATCGGAAAACGTCTGAAAAAACTGACTGAGCAAAGCATAGTGCAAATTGCTAATGTTTTCCTTTCCCAAGGTGGTGCTTTTATAATGAAGAGTACCGTGCTGATGGTGATCCTAGGTTGCCATTCCGTCCTAGGAGAACGAAGAGAGGACATTCTCATGTATAATAAGGGGTTAATGAGAATGCAAGGCCCAAGCATGTTAATGTTGGGTGACAAAGGTACTAATCCTTTCACACCTCCCTCCGCTTGGACAGATGGACCATGCAGGGACGGAGGAAAAGAGCACTTGTGCCAGGAGAAAACAAATTTCATGGCACAATGTGGGTGAAAGGTCTGAAGGGTCAGGTGTGCTGGAAGGGTGACGTGAACGGCAGTGTAAATCTGCTATTGAATGTCACACTCCCAGAATCGATGCACCAATCCAAAGAGTTGTTAAAAGGTACATTGCAGTACAATGGGTACATGCAAAAGGTGGAGTGTGTGATTCAGGGGTACCTTGTCTTGGTTATGCAGAGTTAGATGGTTCCAGATTGGAGAGGAACGAGCAGGAGGCGTCAATTCTCATACCAGAGAGACGCAGGGGACAACATCACACTCTGGAGCTACCAACAGAGAGTGCCTCTGAAACAACTATACACACGTAAAGGCTGGAAAGCCAAGGGTTGGTGGTTCTCGAAACAAGAAGTAAAAATCGAGATCAAGCCACATTTCCAGGTGACAAAGAGGGTGGGGAGAGCGGTCCCGGGGGAGGGAAAGCCAACCCAGGGAACCCCATTCACATTGCACGGGTCACAACAGGGGACGATATTACCCAGTCCATATGCAGCCGCTTATCCTCATGCTAGTTGGGTAAGTTAAGAGGTACTCTTAATTGAAAGATTGCAGAGAGTACAGTCTTCCCGACCTCAGGTACATATTGTGCCTCAGGACATAAGGGGGGAAGAGGTCCAATCAGGACAGTTGGGGGCATATTTTGTCAGGGAGATGCTTAAAGATCCTGTGCAACTGAGATTGGACAAGGGGAGGTATATCGATTTCTTTGGAGAAGGATCTTTTGCATGGCAGCTTCGAGATGTTTGGGTGAACAAATGGAAACGGTGCAACATTCCTTTAGGCACCGCCACTTCCTTAGTTCCCACCTCAACACATGTCTTACACCAGGACCTGAGAGGTCAACCTTTTTTGGTGCTAGACGGGGAGGTGAAACGAGTAGAGTTGTCCTCATGCGGGCAATTCTTGCAGAAGTACCTGCGTTGGCCGGGGCAAGTCAAATTTAGTGAAGAAGCCTGCTGGCTCAATAACACAGAATGCGAGGCTACCATTCAAAAGATCCATCCTGAAGCCCAACCGATAGTTCTGGTGGCTGAAGGAAAGGTTTGTTTTTTAACATAGTGTCTAAGGATACATTCAAGGTATATTCTCATAAGTGTTCCGATAAGGGGGAGTTTCCAAGGGGAACATATTGGGTGAGCGGAGATCCCATATGGATCCAGTCATCCAGGTTGGATGACGTTATTTCTCAAAGTGTTAAGAGAACTCTAAAGTGCAAAGTTTCATGGGTAGTTCCCGTCCTGAAAGAGAACATGACATGGGACGAAGGGGAACAGGTTTTGATCCAAGACGACCACATTTTTTTACAAAGGTTAAACAGACAGTACACTAAGTTAGAGGTAAGATTTCACCATGATCCCGGTGATCTTCACGAGGTAGAACACAAAAATAATCAGGTGAGTTTCAGTCTGACCTGGTGAAAAAGGTTTCCGGTGATGTTCCAGGGACACTCGGACTGGGCCTCTGCAGTTCCAAAGTTCTTTCTACACCCACTGGTCGTCTGGATGGGGATGACAACTTTAGGCATCATTATCCAGGTGAGGTTGCGTGTTAAAATTACGTAAAACAAATTAACCTGGTCCAGAGATTGGTGTCTCATAAACAATCTCCTGAACCGATATTTTCAAATTAAGGGATATACAGGGTTACGGGTATAGGTTTAGTAGTACCTGTGATGGAGCTGATTGTATAAAGGCGCTCTTTTAGAAGGCACCTGGCACTGCTCCATTGAGTAACAAACACACAAGTTTCACTTTTCTGTGGTCATGCAAGTTTGTGAGTGATACGCAAGTGACGCAAATGCTGAGCATGTGGTATAGAGGGACTTAGAAGTAGGGCCTCCCCAGAGAGCCTGGTTACAGGAAGACCAAGAGGTCGTGCTCTCTCTCTCTTCAAGGGGTAACCGTCTAGAACAGAGAAGGTGTGTGAGCACGAGCATTGAAAAGTGAAACAAAGGAAAGAAACCAGGTACTGCTGGGTTCCGAAGCTGGGATCTGCGGATCAAGCCATTTTAGGGGGGATTGTTATAATTTAAGTAGGCCTCAGTTATTTGGACTGAGTTTTAGGTAAAAGGCTTGTTCGCAGAATATACCTTTAAATAGAGGTTTTCGTGATGCAGGCAGAAGCATCTCAGTGTCCGCTTGAAGCAAATGATACAAGCAGATACTGAGAAGATGTTCCTAGTCCAAGGTCTTAGGCCTACACTGCCCCAGACAAATGGACTACGGGAACAATCAACATGGGCCATATTTATAAAACAACATTCTTGCAACTAGGGCATAATATCTTATTGAATATTAATCGAGTAGGTGTGTGTCCTGACATCACAAGGGATCTGAACCAATCATAGATGGCTCAGTGAGGTCACATTTAACTTTCTGGTTCATATAAAGAGGGAGCACGGAGGGAAAAGGGGGGCACTCTACTTTCCAGCTATCCGGCTCTCTATGCTTCCTAGTTAGAATACTAGCTTCCTGTATGTATGCTGTAAATATATGTGATGTACATAGGACATAGGAAAGACTATTTATACTTTGAAGAAATCAAACTGTAACACAAGATGCTTAATAAACCCCTTTGAAAGGTGAAGAAGGCTGTCTCCGCTCTATCTCCTGTCTGCTGTCGCTGTGAGTTGCAGCTCTGATGAGTTGCTGGTGCCGGAGCTAAAGGTGATTTATTACAGTTGGTGCCGTGAAAACCCTAGGCCAATCCCAGGTCGTTAAAGGTGATTTATTACATACTACTGTTCCCAGGCCCAGCAGACACAGAGTGGAAGTAAACACAATGCTATATAGTCTGGCTGAGCGGTGTACACAGAGTGGCAGTACACACAATGCTATATAGTCTGGCTGAGCGGTGTACACAGAGTGGCAGTACACAATGCTATATAGTCTGGCTGAGCCGTGTACACAGAGTGTCAGTAAACAATGCTATATATAGCGTGGCTGAGCGAGGTACACAGTGGCAGTACACACAATGCTATATAGTCTGGCTGAGCGGTGTACACAGAGTGTCAGTAAACAATGGTATATAGTCTGGCTGAGCGGTGTACACAGAGTGTCAGTAAACAATGGTATATAGTCTGGCTGAGCGGTGTACACAGAGTGGCAGTACACACAATGATATATAGTCTGGCTGAGCCGTGTACACAGAGTGGCAGTACACACAATGCTATATAGTCTGGCTGAGCGGTGTACACAGAGTGTCAGTAAACAATGCTATATATAGCGTGGCTGAGCGAGGTACACAGTGGCAGTACACACAATGCTATATAGTCAGGCTGAGCGGTGTACACAGAGTGTCAGTAAACAATGGTATATAGTCTGGCTGAGCGGTGTACACAGAGTGGCAGTAAACACAATGCTATATATAGCGTGGCTGAGCGAGGTGCACAGTGGCAGTACACACAATGCTATATAGTCAGGCTAAGCCGTGTACACAGAGTGTCAGAAAACACAATGCTATATATAGCGTGGCTGAGCGAGGTGCACAGTGGCAGTACACACAATGCTATATAGTCAGGCTGAGCCGTGTACACAGAGTGTCAGTAAACAATGCTATATATAGCGTGGCTGAGCGAGGTACACAGTGGCAGTACACACAATGCTATATAGTCAGGCTAAGCCGTGTACACAGAGTGTCAGAAAACACAATGCTATATATAGCGTGGCTGAGCGAGGTGCACAGTGGCAGTACACACAATGCTATATATAGCGTGGCTGAGCGAGGTGCACAGTGGCAGTACACACAATGCTATATAGCCAGACTAAGCCGTGTACACAGAGTGTCCGAAAACACAATGCTATATATAGCGTGGCTGAGCGAGGTGCACAGTGGCAGTACACACAATGCTATATAGTCAGGCTAAGCCGTGTACACAGAGTGTCAGAAAACACAATGCTATATATAGCGTGGCTGAGCGAGGTGCACAGTGGCAGTACACACAATGCTATATAGCCAGGCTAAGCCGTGTACACAGAGTGTCAGAAAACACAATGCTATATATAGCGTGGCTGAGCGAGGTACACAGTGGCAGTAAACAATGCTATATATATATATATATATATATATATAGTGTGGCTGAGCGAGCGGTGTACTACTGTTCCCAGCAGCGACACACAATGACTGGGGGGGACCCTGGCTAGCGTGGCTGGAGAGCGAACTACCCTGCCTGCCTACCCAAAGCTAAACCCACAGAGAAATGGCGGAGATATGACGTGGTTCGGGTATTTATTTACCTGAACCACGTGACCGTTCGGCCAATCAGAGCGCGTTCGGGCCTGAACCACGTGACCCGTTCGGCCAATCACAGCGCTAGCCGAACGTTCGGGGAACGTTCGGCCATGCGCTCTTAGTTTGGCCATGCGGCCGAACGGTTTGGCCGAGCACCGTCAGGTGTTCGGCCGAACTCGAACATCACCCGAACAGGGTGATGTTCTGCAGAACCCGAACAGTGGCGAACACTGTTCGCCCAACACTAGTGAGGAGCAGAAATTACGCTTCATAATGGGACATTTCAGGACCAATCGTCATTTTATTTTGTATGTCATTGTAATCATTCGTAATTTCGTGTAATTTTTTCCACGTAATTTTACACAATTTTGTGGTTGATAGCAAAGTCCCCACACAGGCTATTGCCACCTGAAATGCTACATAGATTAAGGAGAAGAGTGGGTGCAACCTTTGTCGTTTGCAAAGAAAAAGGGTTTTGTAAAACTGTAATTTTAAAACTGATTAAACTGAGTTATAAAAAAAAAAAAAAAAAAACATTTTTCTTCCATTTTTTTAAAAAAAATTACTTTTTTTTTACCCACTATTCTCCTTAAAGTGGACCTGAGATGAACTTTTACTCATTGCATAATTGTGTTCCTTTCCTATTGTTTATAGGGCATTCCTCAAGCCAAATACTTTTTTGCTTTTGTTTTAATACTCTAATTCCCTATAAACTAAACACGCCCACAGGTTTTCAGAAAGCCAAGGCACTTTCAGACAGTAGCAAGGGCTTATGGGAGCTCAGTCTGGGCAGGAGGAGGGGGAGGTATTACTAGCCAGAGATTTCAGAGGCAGAGGGGAGGAGGAAGGAGGAGGGGAATTAGTTTTCTTTGCTCAAGATACAGATAAGTCTGCCTCTGTGTAATGTTTACAAACAACATGGCTGCTGTCATTGTATCACAGGAAGAAATAATCATATTCTATTAAAGCTGTTTGCAGCTAGATTTGCTGTGTAAACTATCTAAACTTTAGGTAAGATATATAGACAAGTTACTTGTTATAGTTAGTTTTTCATCTCAGATCCGCTTTAAAATGTACCAGAAGCGACAAAACTTAAAAGATTTATACATACTTGGGGTTTCCTCCAGCCCCATCCGCACAAATCCTCCCACCCCGCCATCCTCAGCCTTCTCTGTCTTTGTTAACAAGTCCCGTAACTTCGGCCAGTCGCCGCCAGTTTGAGCGAGTGCGGTGCGCTCTCTCCATCTCTCTCCAGTGGAGAATAGTACTGCGTCTGCACATTTTCTTTTTTTATTTCAGATCACAGTAAAATGTTTCAGGTGTGAGATGAGTATGTCTATTTTTTATTTTTGCTTTCAGGTCATTTAAAAAGGATAACAGCAATATAGAAAAGTGCACTTACCCTTTAAGTGATTTGATATTAATAAACTAAAAGGTAATGGATATACTGTTAAATATCTGCCCCTCTGCTTTCCTGAGAACCTCTCTAGAGTGATGGGTTAGGTGTATTGAATGAATGTTGTGTTCTCATGTGTGACTGATGACCAGTTGTGAGCTTGTGTAATTTCTCTGCCTTTACTCATCATCAAAGGGTTTCTTGTCAATTGCATTAAATATTATTAGCTCTACCATAAGCAGAGATAGACATTTTCCTGCAATCAGGCACAGCACAGTCTCCGGCAGTACAGAGAGCATTTCTGAAGGTTCACACTTTGCTAATAGTACTTTTAACTGGCTTTGCTTTTATAGATTTTCTTTATAATTTGACCTTTCCGTGGAGGTGCAGAGCTTACAAGTAAACTGCACGGTTTCATTATAGAGTCATTAGCCGGTAGCCTGTTTTCCCCTCTCTGAGTTATTGGTTTGGTGCTTTTAGTAGCTTTGCTGTTTAGTAGGTGTCCAGTGTTAGTTTTAATCAGCATTTTATTTATGGAGAGCAATGCAGAAGAGGCATGTACACAATGGTAAAGTGGGCAGTAATAATCCCCCTCCCCCCGCTTGCCAAATTTACTATATATCAGAGCTAGGACTACACAACTTGTCTGGTTCTCTGGTATTTATTACTTATTTAAAAAGTGAAACTGCAGTGATAAACAAGCACTGATCAATTGTATGTGGAAGGGAAAATGCTACACACCACCATGCTAAGTTTCCTGAATACTAGCCATCTAATTGCACAATCACAATGCATTAAAGGATACCTGAGGTGACATGTGACATGATGAGATAGACATGGGTATGTACAGTGCCTAGCACACAAATCACTAGGCTGTGTTCTTTTTCTTTCTCTGCCTGAAAGAGTTAAATATCAGGTATGTAAGTGGCTGACTCAGTCCCGACTCAGACAGGAAGTGACTACAATGTGACCCTCACTGATAAGAAATTCCCCTTTTTATCACTTTCTTGCTTTCAGAAACCATTTTTAGCTAGGAAAGTGTTTTATAGTTGGAATTTCTTATCAGTGAGGCTCACACTGTAGTCACTTCCTGTCTGAGTCAGGACTGGGTCAGCCACTTACATTTCTGATATGTAACTCTTTCAGACAGAGAAGGAAAAAAAAAGGAACACAGCCTAGTTATTTGTGTGCTAGGCACTGTACATACACGTCTATCTCATTATGTCACATGTCACCTCGGGTATCCTTTAATATAGCTGTGAAAATTGATCTTCCAATTAACATACTCAGTAACCCTTGTGGCAACTGCAGGGAGAGATTGTCTGGGAAAGTGATAGATCATGTGTACATATTTCCTGGTTTTCTCTGTACTGCCTTTTTAGAAAATCATTTTTGGGATTTGTTGTTCTCCCTCAGATGGCTGAGACAATAAATAAATAAATAAATAAATAAAATGAATGATGTTCTTTGTCCCAAGATCTTGTGGTGGGCTGAAGAAAAGGTAGGCAGTTGGATTTGTGTTGAAAAAGACTGTTGTTCATCTTTGCTGCTGTGTTTGGAACAAACATGATAGTGGTAAGGCCTATTGCCCTTTCAACCTTACTTCAGTACCCAATCTGAATTGTACATCTAAATAAGACTTGGACAACTTGACATTGGATTAATAAGGCCAAAGCAGCCCAAGTTTATTTACCAAATTACAACACTTTTTTGACCAAACATTAAAATATTAAGAACATCAGAATAATTTCAGAGAGCTGAGGTAAGGGGTCCGGAAATACCAAAAATACTGTCATCTGGCACACAGCCTGTAACCAGCACCCAGCCGCGGTTGCCGACTCGGGGACAGCTGCATGCCCAACAAAAGGCTCACTTGTCCATAAAACCAAAACTGGGTGATTTGCACCTGGGGTAAATTCCCCCCTCCCCTCAAAACACCAGCCTCCTGAGCCCTTACCCCTCCGGCTGCAGTGACAATAAAACAAAACAACCCCATGCTAAAAAACAACAGAAAAAGGCAGGGAGGGGGCTTTCACCTCGAGCTTGCTAACAAGATGCTCCACCCCCAGTCCCTTCAAATTATCCCGCTGCCCAACCCCTCCCAGCCAATCCTAAAGGAAGTTCCTGCCCCTTCCTGCCAATGCCTAAATATTAACCCATGGGTTGCCAGGGCCGGCTACCCTATCATGGTGATGCCTTCCTGATTGCGCTGCTCTCCACTTCTGGACCCCTGCTTTAGATGTGCAACCTGTAGAGAGGATTCTCAATGTTAGATTATAGTTATAGTTAGTCACCCTTTTAGTCGCAAGGTGTTTTTTTATGGTCTGATTCCGGTTTAGTTTTGTTTTTATATACAGGGTAACTTGTTTGTACAGCACAAATAAAGCTTTTGTTCTGGTAATTCAAAGACTAAGGCCTCAATTCACGGACCATTATCAAACGTTTATTAAACACCTTATCAAACGTTTGATAATTTACCTCATGGGTAAAATCTCATTTTAAATTCACTAAGGTGTTATATATTTATCGAATGTTTTACCGATAAAACGTTCAACAAATATATAACACCTTAGTGAATTCAAAATGAGATTTTACCCATGAGGTAAATGATCAAACGTTTGATAAAGTGTTTGATAAACGTTTGATAATGCTCTGTGAATTGAGGCCTGTGTCATGATATGCTTTGCACTGTACCTGTCCCAGAAGGCAAAAGCGCCCACTACCTAACCCCCCGGCCCCCAGGTTACAGCCTATAGATATTAATGGACATGATAGTTAAACTGCTTTTTGAAAAATTACTTTTGTTTTTACTTGTACACACTATTCTCTTTAAAATATACCAGAGATGACGAAACTTAAAAGATTTATACATACTTGGGGTTTCCACCAGCCCCATCCGCACAAATCCTCCCACCCCGCCATCCTCAGCCTTCTCTGTCTTTGTTAACAGGTCCCGTAACTTCGGCCAGTCGCCGCCAGTTTGAGCGAGTGCAGTGCGCTCTCTCCATCTCTCTCCAGTGGAGAATAGTACTGCGTCTGCACATTTTTTATTTTTTTTTTCCAGATCACAGTAAAATGTTTCAGGAGTGAGATGACGAGTACATCTATTTTTTTAATTTTCTTTTTTTTTTTTTTTGCTTTCAGGTCATTTAAAAAGGATAACAGCAATATAGAACTGTGCACTTACCCTTTAAGGGATTTGATATTAAAGTGAACCAGAGACGAAGCACCATCCTGTATTTTACCATTAGTTTCTCCATTAGAATTGCACAGTTTGCCATACCCAAAGAAAACATGTCGCTCAACAATGGAGCAATCCACCTGCAGGGCACTATTTGTTTGACCTTGGCTTCAACTAGATAAATAGCAGAACGCTGCCTGAACTACCCATAAGCCATTGCAAACCTGTTGTATAACATTATCGTAAGAGAACAGAGGCGCCAGCAGGATAAAAGGTAATAACAATTTTAAAATTTGCTGGGAGGCAGTGGTGGACTTACCTCCGGAACGCAGACTCAAAATACTGTCTGAATTAAACAAATAAATGTATTATTGGTACCCCAAAAGATGCAACACGTTTCGCAGGCACAGCCCGCTTCATCAGGCAATAAGATAGGGGACTGCTGTTTGTCCCCTATCTTATTGCCTGATGAAGCGGGCTGTGCCTGCGAAACGCGTTGCATCTTTTGGGGTACCAATAATACATTTATTTGTTTAATTCAGACAGTATTTTGAGTCTGCTTTCTGGAGGTAAGTCCACCACTGCCTCCCAGCAAATTTTAAAATTTTTATTACCTTTTATCCTGCTGGCGCCTCTGTTCTCTTACGATAATACTGTGTCCACCCCTGGTGGAGGGGTGACCTACCCCTACTTTCCTGATCTACAGAGAGCGACATCTTAATCCTGAGTGAGGACAGGTCTAATCTCCTCACCTGCATCTATAGTGGTTGCCTAAGAGGTAACCCATGTTTGTGAGTATATTCATCTCACACTTACATTTATCCACGGTTTCCAATACATACTACTCTATATTGGGCTCTCGGTGTCTCCTATTTATCTGTTGTATAACATGAGCTTCTATCCATTTTAGTTACCTCAATTAGAAACTTAATTTTGAAAACTCTTAATATATATGTTTTAATTTATCCTGGTCTGTAAAACATAAATGGAAATACAATGTTTTTCTCTTGATTATGTTCTACACAGTCTGTACAAGTTCAGTAGTTCTGATATCTTGTGGTGTTTAGGTGCATACGCATGTACTAAGATTGAGCTGGATCCTGTGGGTGTTACAGCAATGCTTCCTGTTTCTATGGGAAGGGGAGGAGGCACATGAGGGATGGAATTCCTGGGAAGGACAGTTTAAGGAGGGGAGCAATAATCTTATTGGTCACTCTCGCTAAAAGATCCAGCATGCTGGATGTTTAAATGACCTCGAGGGACTCCAGGACACACGCTGCTAGATTCTCAGTTGAGACAACTACATACAGATACCTTGTCTGAGTTCCATCTAGTCTGTGTATGTAGCTTTAGCTGTGGTTCCTCCAATTTACCAACCCGATCCCTAGCCCCTCAGCCTCCCTTAACCCTTTGTAACCATTTGTGTCAGCAAGAACAGAGTTCTGATTATTAGGTTATCTGCAGTATCACCTATATTACAGATACCTGATTATCAAATAAAGAAGAAAAAAGCAGTAAAACTGGCACTCAATAGACTGGATACAGCCGCTGGATCTTGGTTGCAATCCACTGTGCTCTAGGTTATGTACATTTCAGTATCATCCAGTAGAGAAAACAGCAAACCTGGCACCAGTATGCAGTAATCCAATATTCCTTTTAATCCAGCAAGTACACGCAATACATTAGGAGCATAAAGAGGTCGGCCTAACAGCCGTTTCGCAGGTTCCCCTGCTTCTTCAGAGGCACAAAGACTCTGAAGAAGCAGGGGAACCTGCGAAACAGCTGTTAGGCCGACCTCTTTATGCTCCTAATGTATTGCATATACCTGATTATATGGTGATATGCAGAATCAACAATAATACAGGTATACCAGGCAGCTGATGTGATAGCTAATAGCAAGTATAGTGATTGGTGCAACAGTAGTACTGATAGGTTTAGCAATAATTCACCAGAGGAGCTGGTGGGTACTAACAGAACAGAACCCCTCACCAGAGTCAGGTCCCTCTGGTGAGAGTAGAGTGGTCAGACTAATCGGGTTGGCAACAGACAGATGCAGTACAAAATCGGAAGGCAGAGACAGGAAGGTTCAAACAGGCAGAGTCAGCAGCAAGATCAGATGGGAAGGGGTACAGAATTACTGAGCGATAGAGTAGTCAGAACGAGCCAGAGTCATACACAGATAACAACACAGTAATCTAATAGCTATCAAACAATTCCTATCTTTTGTGAAATCCCCGGTTTCCTCCCGGATCAAAGCACACCGGAACTATTTAAGGTCTGAGTGCTAACACGAAGTATTCGCAACAGCAGACAAGTTGCGAGTGATTCAGCTAGGCTTATAAAGCAGAGGAGACCCCTCCAGCACGCCCCTTCCTATCAGCCAATGAGGAGCAGCGAGCGGCTCATCTGACGTCAGTCGACCAGCCGGTCAGCTGACGCACCTCCTCCCCGCATAAAGGTCCTGTCTGTGCGCGCGCGTACGCGACAATGCAACCTTATGTGCGGCTGACAGACCCATCCTTGGCATGCTAGATGCCCGAGGCACGGATAGATTGCTAGGCAGAGAGCAGCTGCTTCTCCAACGTTTGTTACACCCTTACTTTTAAGGCTTTCAAACCCCCTGAAGCTATCAAAAGCTGTTATGACAAGGCATCTACTCAGGGGAGTCCAACCCAAGTATTCCTTACAGAACAGGTACTGGCTCCAGTCAAAATTCCTGGTCTGAGTGGTCTATCTCAGAGGTGGTGCCCTCAACCAGTACACCATCAAGACACTCCCGGATGGAAAGATGTTCTTGGAAAAGGGATCTACACCAGGCAGGAAGCATGGTGGTGGTGGGGTTCTGTATTTGTCTCTACAGCTGATATTTAAGTGGCATGTCCGGGAACTGCAGTACAGAGAAGCCCTGAGAGCAAATTCAAAGAAGCTTCCTGCCTGCGCTCCCTGCTTTATATTGCTGCTAGCCCTGACAAACCCATATCTACCTCTCCTGCTGGAGTTTCCTATTGGTCCATCAGAATCCTTCTGGCAATAGGAAACACCAAGCTGGAGATTCAAAGATGCATTTCCATTGTTCCATTTGTAAACCAATAGTGATGTAAGGTGCTGAAGAAAGCTAAACAATCAAAAATCACCCACTAAAACCGCCATGAGCAGCCTTTCCAATGCTCTGTCAAGGGTTAAATGATCACAATAGCGAACAATTTTACAATTTCAAATTCATGTGTATGCATATGTTTCCATGTAAAATGCACCATAAATGTGTTTTTTCCTATTTTGCTGTCACTTACAATAGATTGTACAAATCGGACAGAACTGACGGGCTTTGGACAAGTCCATCTCTTTTGTGGGGGATTCTCGGGGCTTCCTTTATTTTCAAAAGCACTTACTGACTGACATATCCACCACATAGTTACATAGTTACATAGTTATTTTGGCTGAAAAAAGACATACGTCCATCGAGTTCAACCAGTACAAAGTACAACTCCAGCCCGTCCCCCACATATCCCTGTTGATCCAGAGGAAGGCGAAAAAACCCCCACCAGGCATGGTCCAATTAGCCCCAAATGGGAAAAATTCCTTCCTGACTCCAGATGGCAATCAGATAAAATCCCTGGATCAACATCATTAGGCATAACCTAGTAATTGTAGCCATGGATGTCTTTCAACGCAAGGAAAGCATCTAAGCCCCCTTTAAATGCAGGTATAGAGTTTGCCATAACGACTTCCTGTGGCAATGCATTCCACATCTTAACCACTCTTACTGTAAAGAACCCTTTCCTAAATAAATGGCTAAAACGTTTTTCCTCCATGCGCAGCTCATGTCCTCTAGTCCTTTGAGAAGGCCTAGGGACAAAAAGCTCATCCGCCAAGCTATTATATTGCCCTCTAATGTATTTATACATGTTAATTAGATCTCCTCTAAGGCGTCTTTTCTCTAGACTAAATAAACCCAGTTTATCTAACCTTTCTTGGTAAGCGAGACCTTCCATCCCACGTATCAATTTTGTAGCTCGTCTCTGCACCTGCTCTAAAACTGCAATATCTTTTTTGTAATGTGGTGCCCAGAACTGAATTCCATATTCCAGATGTGGCCTTACTAGAGAGTTAAACAGGGGCAATATTACGCTAGCATCTCGAGTTTTTATTTCCCCTTTAATGCATCCCAAAATTTTGTTCGCTTTAGCTGCAGCGGCTTGGCATTGAGTACGATTATTTAACTTGTTGTCGATGAGTACTCCTAAGTCCTTCTCCAAGTTTGATGTTCCCAACTGTATCCCATTTATTTTGTATGGTGCTAGACCATTGGTACGACCAAAATGCATGACTTTACATTTGTCAACATTGAATTTCATCTGCCATGTATGTGCCCATATAGCCATCCTAACCAGATCCTGTTGCAATATGACACTATCTTCCTGAGAGTTGATGATTCTGCACAATTTTGTATCATCTGCAAAAATAGCAACATTGCTCACTACTGCATCTACTAGGTCATTAATAAATAAATTGAAGAGCACTGGACCCAGTACAGACCCCTGTGGGACCCCACTGCTAACAGTCTCCCATTTTGAGTACGATCCATTGACCACAACTCTTTGTTTTCTGTCCATTAGCCAGTTCCCTATCCATGCACACAAACTCTTCCCCAGTCCTTGCATCCTCAACTTTTGCACCAGACTTTTGTGGGGAACAGTGTCGAAGGCCTTTGCAAAGTCCAAGTATATCACATCTACAGCATTCCCAATATCCATATTAGCATTCACTACCTCATAAAAGCTGAGCATGTTAGACTAACCACTACCATGGACAAGGTCTCCTCCTGCCTATCAGCCATCTCCTCCTGGATGTCCGCTAGGTTCCTGAAACTAAACAAGACGGAATGTATGATTTCCCCCCCCCCCCCCCCCCCCCGGCCATCCCTGGACCTCCCAGATGTGCATGTCACTGTTACCCAGGAGAGATGGCCCAAAAGGTTGTCCGGCGAATGGTTCCAGGCGAACTTTGGGTGGTTCGCATTCGCAGTGAACCAGGAACTTTTTTTCAAAAAAGTTTGGTTCGCCTATAGACTTTAATTCCCACCGACTTTAGCAGTTAATAGCAAAGTCCCCTTGCATAGTGTGATATTCTGGGGGTTTCATCTCATTGGTAGAGTAGGTCAGCAGCATCAAAGGGTCACAACACACCAGCCAGTGAGTCTTTTAGGGTAAAAATAAAACAATCCAGCATTGTCAAACAGTGTCCATAAACAGCAACGGCGGTGATCAAAATGCACATGCAGCTAGCAAAGTGCTAGCTGCGTGTTGCAAAAAAAAAAAAAAAAAAATTATGCGAATCGGCCCAGCAGGGCCTGAGAAATCCTCCTGCGCGGCATAGCCTCGGGCTTACCGCCAGGAAGGTTAAACATACTATTTGCATCAGCAATGTTACATTCCTCATTTGTTAATTTTTCCTGAAGCAAATTTTCTCCGATCTGCATTTCATACATTGCCCCGGAATCTGCATGGGACATTTCAAATGCATTTTCACCAGAATTGATTTCCATTTGGTTTTCAACCGCCACCCTGAAACGTGAATTAACCATATCGCTGAATACATTTCCTGGTGCATCACATTGACCAACATGGGCAACACTTTCATATCCATTTTCAATACCAACTGATTGAGCATTATCCTCATTTGCATAATCATTTGCATAACTGGCATCATCATTTGCATTATTTGACTCAGAACACAGATGAAAACTCTCATCTACTGAATCTGCCAATAATGCCTCCAGTACAGGTTTTTCCTCACAGTTCCCACCCACTGGATTCACCACACTAATTGGGACAGTATCAGAATATTTGGGATCGGGATCCAGAATGTATTTAATGACACTGCACATAATTACTCCCAGAGCAAACATCTCAGCTTGCACACCTTCTGCCCTGGCAATTAAAGGGACAGCATCCACATTTTCTGCCTCTTCTGCATTCTGTTTTCCTGCAAAACCATTCTCAGGACACCCACCATTTTCTTCTGATTTTATAATGGTGTTAATGGGAACTTTTACCACCACTTGTGCTGCCTCTGGGTGACTGAAATCATCTATCGCTTCACATATTTTTGCATTATGGCCGACAGTAACCTCAGAACTTTGCTTGCAAATGAGATCGGGAAAAACAGGGATAACATCAGATGAACATCTTTCCTGACTGACACTTTACTGTTAGTTGTGAATTCAGCACATTCCAAACAAGCTGCAGATAAGTTCACACACTGGACTTCAATTAGACACGCATTTTGGTTGCACAGACTGTTATCAGAAGGAAAAGGGTTAATTTGTGGAAACCTTTGTTCCTGACTGTCTGATGCCATCTCTCTATCAGAAGAACCTTCCACAGCAGTTACAGGAACATCAGTGGAAAAACAATTTCTGATATAGAACAGTGGAACGGTTCACACTAGTATATAATTCCCTCAGATTTTCAGCAATTACACTTTCCCTATCATGTTGGTGCATTGCTTCTCTGAGACCTGAATCAGAAATATCATTACCAGCTGGAACCAAGTCAGAGCAGTCTCTAGCATTAGACAGGCAGCACCTTTATACCTGCGGTTACACTCTCTACCACCAGGAGGCTTTCACTACACACTGCTCTCTAGCATTAGACAGGCTGCACTTCTATACCCGTGGTTACACCCTCTACCACCAGGGGGCTTTCACTACACACTGCTCTCTAGCATTAGACAGCACCTCTATACCTGCGGTTACACTGTTTACCACCAGGGGGATTTCACTACACACTGCTCTCTAGCATTAGACAGGCTGCACCTCTATACCCGTGGTTACACCCTCTACCACCAGGGGGCTTTCACTGCACACTGCTCTCTAGCATTAGACAGGCTGCACCTCTATACCTGTGGTTACACTCTCTACCACCAGGGGGCTTTCACTACACACTGCTCTCTAGCATTAGACAGGCAGCACCTCTATACCTGTGGTTACACTGTCTACCACCAGGGGGCTTTCACTACACACTGCTCTCTAGCATTAGACAGGCTGCACCTCTATACCTGTGGTTACACTCTCTACCACCAGGGGGCTTTCACTGCGCAGTGCTCTCTAGCATTAGACAGGCAGCACCTCTATACCTGCGGTTACACTGTCTACCACCAGGGGGCTTTCACTACACACTGCTCTCTAGCATTAGACAGGCTGCACCTCTATACCCGTGGTTACACCCTCTACCACCAGGGGGCTTTCGCTGCACAGTGCTCTCTAGCATTAGACAGGCAGCACCTCTATACATGTGGTTACACTCTCTACCACCAGGGGGCTTTCACTGCACACTGCTCTCTAGCATTATACAGGCAGCACCTCTATACCTGCGGTTACACTCTCTGCCACCAGGGGCTTTCACTACACACTGCTCTCTAGCATTAGACAGGCTGCCCCTCTATACCTGCGGTTACACTCTCTGCCACCAGGGGGCTTTCACTACACACTGCTCTCTAGCATTAGACAGGCAGCACCTCTATACCTGTGGTTACACTCTCTACCACCGGGGGGGCTTTCACTACACACTGCTCTCTAGCATTAGACAGGCTGCACCTCTATACCTGAGGTTACACTCTCTACCACCAGGGGGCTTTCACTACACACTGCTCTCTAGCATTAGACAGGCTGCACCTCTATACCCGTGGTTACACCCTCTACCACCAGGGGGCTTTCGCTGCACAGTGCTCTCTAGCATTAGACAGGCAGCACCTCTATACATGTGGTTACACTCTCTACCACCAGGGGGCTTTCACTGCACACTGCTCTCTAGCATTATACAGGCAGCACCTCTATACCTGCGGTTACACTCTCTGCCACCAGGGGCTTTCACTACACACTGCTCTCTACCATTAGACAGGCTGCCCCTCTATACCTGCGGTTACACTCTCTGCCACCAGGGGGCTTTCACTACACACTGCTCTCTAGCATTAGACAGGCAGCACCTCTATACCTGTGGTTACACTCTCTACCACCGGGGGGGCTTTCACTACACACTGCTCTCTAGCATTAGACAGGCTGCACCTCTATACCCGTGGTTACACCCTCTACCACCAGGGGGCTTTCACTGCGCAGTGCTCTCTAGCATTAGACAGGCAGCACCTCTATACATGTGGTTACACGCTCTACCACCAGGGGGCTTTCACTGCACACTGCTCTCTAGCATTATACAGGCCGCACCTCTATACCTGCGGTTACACTCTCTACCACCAGGAGGCTTTCACTACACACTGCTCTCTAGCATTAGACAGGCAGCACCTCTATACCTGCGGTTACACTCTCTACCACCAGGAGGCTTTCACTACACACTGCTCTCTAGCATTAGACAGGCAGCACCTCTATACCTGCGGTTACACTCTCTACCACCAGGGGGATTTCACTACACACTGCTCTCTAGCATTATACAGGCAGCACCTCTATACCTGCGGTTACACTCTCTGCCACCAGGGGGCTTTCACTACACACTGCTCTCTAGCATTAGACAGGCTGCCCCTCTATACCTGCGGTTACACTCTCTGCCACCACGGAGCTTTCACTACACACTGCTCTCTAGCATTAGACAGGCAGCACCTCTATACCTGTGGTTACACGCTCTACCACCAGGGGGCTTTCACTACACACTGCTCTCTAGCATTAGACAGGCTGCACCTCTATACCCGTGGTTACACTCTCTACCACCAGGGGGCTTTCACTGCGCAGTGCTCTCTAGCATTAGACAGGCAGCACCTCTATACCTGTGGTTACACTCTCTACCACCGGGGGGCTTTCACTACACACTGCTCTCTAGCATTAGACAGGCTGCACCTCTATACCCGTGGTTACACCCTCTACCACCAGGGGGCTTTCGCTGCACAGTGCTCTCTAGCATTAGACAGGCAGCACCTCTATACATGTGGTTACACTCTCTACCACCAGGGGGCTTTCACTGCACACTGCTCTCTAGCATTATACAGGCAGCACCTCTATACCTGCGGTTACACTCTCTGCCACCAGGGGCTTTCACTACACACTGCTCTCTAGCATTAGACAGGCTGCCCCTCTATACCTGCGGTTACACTCTCTGCCACCAGGGGGCTTTCACTACACACTGCTCTCTAGCATTAGACAGGCAGCACCTCTATACCTGTGGTTACACTCTCTACCACCGGGGGGGCTTTCACTACACACTGCTCTCTAGCATTAGACAGGCTGCACCTCTATACCTGAGGTTACACTCTCTACCACCAGGGGGCTTTCACTACACACTGCTCTCTAGCATTAGACAGGCTGCACCTCTATACCCGTGGTTACACCCTCTACCACCAGGGGGCTTTCGCTGCACAGTGCTCTCTAGCATTAGACAGGCAGCACCTCTATACATGTGGTTACACTCTCTACCACCAGGGGGCTTTCACTGCACACTGCTCTCTAGCATTATACAGGCAGCACCTCTATACCTGCGGTTACACTCTCTGCCACCAGGGGCTTTCACTACACACTGCTCTCTAGCATTAGACAGGCTGCCCCTCTATACCTGCGGTTACACTCTCTGCCACCAGGGGGCTTTCACTACACACTGCTCTCTAGCATTAGACAGGCAGCACCTCTATACCTGTGGTTACACTCTCTACCACCGGGGGGGCTTTCACTACACACTGCTCTCTAGCATTAGACAGGCTGCACCTCTATACCCGTGGTTACACCCTCTACCACCAGGGGGCTTTCACTGCGCAGTGCTCTCTAGCATTAGACAGGCAGCACCTCTATACATGTGGTTACACGCTCTACCACCAGGGGGCTTTCACTGCACACTGCTCTCTAGCATTATACAGGCCGCACCTCTATACCTGCGGTTACACTCTCTACCACCAGGAGGCTTTCACTACACACTGCTCTCTAGCATTAGACAGGCAGCACCTCTATACCTGCGGTTACACTCTCTACCACCAGGAGGCTTTCACTACACACTGCTCTCTAGCATTAGACAGGCAGCACCTCTATACCTGCGGTTACACTCTCTACCACCAGGGGGATTTCACTACACACTGCTCTCTAGCATTATACAGGCAGCACCTCTATACCTGCGGTTACACTCTCTGCCACCAGGGGGCTTTCACTACACACTGCTCTCTAGCATTAGACAGGCTGCCCCTCTATACCTGCGGTTACACTCTCTGCCACCAAGGAGCTTTCACCACACACTGCTCTCTAGCATTAGACAGGCAGCACCTCTATACCTGTGGTTACACGCTCTACCACCAGGGGGCTTTCACTACACACTGCTCTCTAGCATTAGACAGGCTGCACCTCTATACCCGTGGTTACACTCTCTACCACCAGGGGGCTTTCACTGCGCAGTGCTCTCTAGCATTAGACAGGCAGCACCTCTATACCTGTGGTTACACTCTCTACCACCGGGGGGCTTTCACTACACACTGCTCTCCAGCATTAGACAGGCTGCACCTTTATACCCGTGGTTACACTCTCTACCACCAGGGGGCTTTCACTGCGCAGTGCTCTCTAGCATTAGACAGGCAGCACCTCTGTACCTGTGGTTACACTCTCTACCACCAGGGGACTTTCACTACACACTGCTCTCTAGCATTAGACAGGCAGCACCTCTATACATGTGGTTACACTCTCTACCACCAGGGGGCTTTCCCTACACACAGCAGACAAATTCATCAGATTTAGAAATGTCCCCTCTTCTGTCGTGTCAGTTTTCCAACCATCAGCAATCATTTTTGTTTCCTGCAATGTTGCAGCAGTGTTACCCAGAACATTCTGCACACCGAGCACTGAGTTTAACCCTTCACAAACTGGCGACTTTAGCCACTCTGGTTCAAACTTAGCGCTAAGAAGCTTCAAATTCTCATCAAAACCATATACGAAATTCTCAACATTCACAGGCTCTGATTGTAAGCTTCCCTCCACAAGTCCCAGAATAACGCACAGTCAGTTCCCAGTAAGACATCAAATTCAGCATTATCACATTTCACCAGTTCCTGGGTTACTTCTCCCAACTTGGTTTGCACTATAACAGTGGCAGTGCGCACGTTTTCACTGAAGGGACAGACTTTGCAGGAAGGATCACACCAACCTCTGCAACCCATCTGACCGGCTATGATAGTTATATCCAATACTGGGCCATTCTTACCACACATGACAGTGCGACCCCTTCCAGGCATTGGTGGACCCACAGAACCAGCCACACCACTGAAGCTACCAGTGACAGTCACGGACAGTGCGACCCCTTCCAGGCACTGGTGGTCCCACAGAAGCAGCCAGGCTACCAGTGACAGTCACGGACAGTACATTACTTTTCACACCTCCAGCACACACAGTACATGGAACAGACTTACCAGCTCCAGGCACAGTTCCTCTTGGCGACAGCGTGCAGTTCAGGTGCGAGGAGAATAAGTCCTCCTCTCCAGGCTTTGCTTTTCCCACAACGTGACTGTGCAAGCTCACTTGCATGCATCAAACATTTTGGGGTTCCCAGACCCCGCTGAAAGCAAACACACAGCTCCTCCTGCTGCTCCGGCTTTTGGTGATCCAGCTTCCTCTGATGGCCTTTGGAAACAGCACTCTGTATCCGCTGCTTTGGCTTTTCCAGACTTTTGGACATCACCCTCTTATCCGATGCAGGCTGGTTACCCTTGGCAACGACACTCGCCATCCACTGCTTTGGCACGTTCAAGCTTTTGGACATCACACTCTCATCCAGTGCAGGTTGGTTACCATTGGTAACGACACTCCCAATCAACAACTTTGGCACTTCCCGTCTTGTGGAGCCCACACTTTTCCCAGGTTGGTTACCCATGGTAACAACATCCATCCAATCTCTGACAAGCATTGGACCCCAGCGATCCTCTTCATCCAACACAGGTGCATTACTCTGAACAAGCTGCAGAAATGCACTCCTCTGCTGGCTGCCTCCATGCTGGCTCAGCTTCCACAGAGCAACCTGCAAACCCATGAACCTGCTTTGCAATGACCTCCTCGTCTGACACACCTGTGTGCACCTGCTGCAATACTGGCTGCAAGCTTCTCCTCACAGAGACTTTCTCTTGTGCTTTTAGCCGATTCTCATAATCTTGCATGATAAACCATTCATCGCTGTCTGCAAACCATCCCCCTTGGACAGCAGTTGTACACCTTTTCTTGCGACCCACCTCTGTACTATGAAGTTAATCCACTTCATAAAAAGTGCAGGAAGGAAAAACAAAGTCCTTTACTTTTCCAGACTGACATTTAACCCTCTCACTGCTGGTGTGAACTCCTTTGCTCTGCCCGCTTCCGAGCACAAATTGTGATATTCTGGGGGTTTCATCTCATTGGTAGAGTAGGTCAGCAGCATCAAAGGGTCACAACACAGCAGCCAGTGAGTCTTTTAGGGTACAAATAAAACAGTCCAGCATTGTCAAACAATGTCCATAAACAGCCACAAAATAAACCACTCTGGGTATGCAGTAATCACACTGTAGGCACAGCACAAAAATATACAGCCTTCTTCAGCCACACTGGCTTTCAGTGACACCCTGCCACGGGCCTAATGGCAGTCCTGGTGCCACTCACCTTTCCCAGGCTTCTCCTGGTTTACCAGTACTGGAGTCCAACTCCCTCCAGCACTTCCGCATCAGCAGCTTCCCTGCTGCTACAGGCCTGGCAGCCCTCTCGGCTACACAGCCTTTCCGGATCCTGCTTGCTCCACATAGAGCCCCCTGAATCCTGACTGATGCAGGTACTTATCCATATTCACACGGGTGAATCCATTAACACCCTCTCTGCCAAACTCAGGCCTGGACTTGGAGGAGTGGCGTCTAAGGCCCACCCTTCTCCCAATACACGCCAGCCCTGGATCCCAAACTAATCTACCAGATAATGTTGTTGCTAAATTGCAGCAACAGTCATTATCCAGGACCTTTTCCTTCACATCCAGGGCAGAAACAAGCAGACATCTGCTCTGATCATAACAATAGTAAAGAAAAACAAATTTGCAGGGTATGTAGAGGAGGGCAGTGACTACAAGTGACTACAAGAGGAAAAAAAAATTCAAAAAGACCTTATACTTTCTGAGAAAATATATTTTAAACTTTCAAAGTAAAAAAGAGTCGATTCATTAAAAAAAATAACCGATTCATTAAAAAGAACCGGCTCATTCATGAACCAGTTAGTATAGCTGAAAATGCGTCCTGAGCAGGACGTGAAGCTGCCGGCTCCTGCTGTCTCTCCCCACCTGCCTTCACCTGTCACCCTCGCCTAGCCTGGCACCCAGTGCAGCCATGGGTGCCAGGCTAGGTGGGGGCGACAGGTCAGGAGGTGGGGTCGGGAGAGACAGCAGGAGCCGGTAGCAATGCGTCCTTATGCGTTCCGAATTTTTTATTAACAGGTAAGTATTTATGGTTAATTTAGAATAATAAAATACTTTTCTCGTGGTTGTGTTTTTATTTCATTTAACCCTTTGTGGAAATTTAACCCTTTGTAGATCCCCCTAAGAGTCCCTACAATGCTAGAAAATTTGCGACTGCTGAGCCATCACCCTTTGAAAAAATGTGAGCTTTTGGAAAGTGAAATAGGGAGGCAATGAAAGCCTATGAGGGAATTTAGCATTTTTGCACCCCCGTAACTCTGGTTTGCAGAGATTTAGGGAACCCAACATTGGAGTGCAAGTACAACAATATGCCTTCTACCTGCATGAGACATGTCGTGAGATTCAGACTTTGCAAATGGCCATGCCTGCGATTTATGCTTGTCAGAATCGCCACCTTTAACATTGCCAAAATGAACAGGTTTTTTTGACCCTAGGCTATGACCTCTTTGGCCTAGGGGCCCGAAACTCACCAGTCATGATCCCCCTAAGAGTCCCTACAATGCTAGAAAATGTGCCACTGCTGAGCCATCGTCCTTTGAAAAGATTTGAGATTTTTGAAAGTGAAATAGGGAGTCTAATGGAAGCCTATGGCAGAATTCAGCACCTTTGCACTCCTATAACTCTGGTTGGTTGGTTATCATCACCCGCCAACTTTAGCAGTTAATAGCAAAGGCCCCTTACATCCTAGCAACACCAAATTTGCAGGATATGTTAAAAAGATAGCAGGAAACAATATTTAACGGACTTCCGAGGCCACAAATGGGAAAACAGTTCATAACCTTTTCATAATCCAGCCATCCGCGCCCTCCCGTTCATTCCGCCATGGCTCCCGCAGTAATATCGGCCCCGGTCGGATCCCGACCCCTCCGAACGGGTTGGGTTCTCATTCCCCCCTCAATTAGGGATGCTAATTCGGATTCCGCGGAAATGCAATTTCCGAAATTCCGATCGGAAATTGCATTTCCGCAGCGGAATGCGGAAATCGGTAATGCAAGTGCCGTAGGCGGATTTCCGCCGGAAATCACGGAAATTCCACCCGACTTTAACATCGATTTTCTCAAAAACTATAAGGTCTTTTTTAAAACTTTTTTTTGCATCTTGTTCACAAGATTCGTTTTAATAAGTCCTGAAAATTTGGCGTTTCTAGGACTTAAGGGGGATTTGCTATTAACCGCTAAATCGGCAGATTTTTACTGTAATGTAAAATGCAGGAAATCTGCATCTGCCTATTTTCTGCATTTTACATTACAGTAAAAATCCGCCGACTTTAGCAGTTAATAGCAAAGCTCCCGTAAGTCCTAGAAATACCAAATTTTTAGGGTTAATTAAACAGAATCTTCTGAACAAGAAGCAAAAAAAAAGTTTTCAAAAAGACCTTAAAGGTTTTGAGAAAATTGATGTTAAAATCGGGCGGAATTTCCGCGATTTCCGGCGGAAATTCCGCCTTGGAATGCGGAAATTGGTAGCGGAAAGCGGAATCGGTACATGACGGAATGCGGAATTTGGCATTCCGACCATCCCTACCCTCAATATGGCCACCACAGATTGCCACGGCTGCGCAGTACGCATAGACGCGATTGCGGCTGCTGCAGAAATCAGTAATACAAGTGTGAAAGGTGGATTTTCGCAAAATCGTGGAAAGTTATGCAGAAATTTCAGATGACTTTAAAGAAAATCTGTAATGAAAAAAACTCCCCTGGCGGTACTCACCTCGGGTGAGGGAAGCCTCCGGATCCTATTGAGGCTTCCCCCGTCTGGTTCCACGGTGGCGGCGAAAATCCTCCCGGAGCGGCGGCGATGTAAATATTTACCTCTCGGGCTCCAGCGCAGGCGCAGTATCCGCTCTTCCCACGGAGATAGGCAAAAATAGCCAATCTCCATCGGGCCGCCAAACGAAAAAAAAATGTTTCAAAAAGACCTTGTAGTTTCTTAGAAAATCAATGTTAAAGTTGGTGGAATTTTCAGCAAAATCAGCATCGGAATGCGGAAATCGGTAGCGGAAAGCGGAATCGGTAGTGGTAATCGGCAATGGCGGAAAGCGGATTTCCTACGGAAGCGAAAATTGGCATTTGTGACCATCCGTGGCCATTACATTGGGTCCCGGCCCGGGTATTTGAAGATTCCCGGCAGGCTGAGAACATTTCCATGAAACAATTGCAGTTCAGCTTTAAGATGAAAACGCATAATACTTTCAGCAGAAAAGAAGTCATCATGCCTAATATCATTTTCAGATTTATGTCCCGTGTATTCGGTTAGCCTGCATTTTAAATCTTGTCTTCTGTTTAGTCTCGCAGCTTCCAAACAATTTTTTAACAAAATTGAAATGATTGCTTTAAAGCGCTGGCCCGTTTCCTGCGCTCCTGTTATCTCTTTTCCGCTCATCATTAATCAAATGCATTGTTTCTTCTTTCTGCTGCAGAATTAATGGATATTTTCTGATTTTATTTGTCGGAAGTATGTTGTTCCTTATATGACTTGATCTCTGTTTCAGTGGTTTATACTTAAAGGGAAAAGAGTGCTTGAAAATAACCAATGGAGTCCCATTGTTCACTATTCCCCATTACACACCTAATATCTCCACTTCCAGGTATTGGGGACTTTGCTGCCCCCAGAAGCCGTCAGTACAGGGATCCAGATCATCCAGTACTCATTACAGACTTTAGATGTTGTTGTGCACTAAATCAGGGGTCCCAAACTCCCAGCCCACAGTCCAATGCCAGTCCGTGGGCCTTTGTGAGCCAGTCCGTGAGTCTGGACTCTTCTATTTTCTTCAGGCAGAGCAGCATGCAGCAGAACATCAGCGGGTGGTACTGTCCTCTCTTTACAGCGTAATCTTCTGCCCCAATTCTGACACGCCTAGTATAGTTCAGGACAGCTGATGCTGTGATGAGAGGACAGTGCCACCTGCTGACATTCTGCTGCATGCTGCACTACTGAAAAAAATAGAAGAGGCCAGAACGGTGGTATGGCTGACCTTAGCTGAGAGCACATCTTACTACCTAACCTGGGAGGGGGCTACATAACACTGGGAGCACATCTAGGGGATGCGGCTACATAAAAGGGGGCACATCTAGTTATCTAAATCGGGGAAGGGGAGGCTACATAATGGGGGGGACATCTAGTCTAGCTATCTAACCTGGTAGGGGACTACATAACACTGGGGGCACATCTAGTTATCTAAATCGGGGGAAGGGGAGGCTACATAATGGGGGGGACATCTAGTCTAGTTATCTAACCCGGGAGGGGCTACATAACACTGGGGGCACATCTAGTTATCTAAATCGGGGAAGGGGAGGCTACATAATGGGGGGGGGGGACATCTAGTCTAGCTATCTAACCCGGGAGGGGCTACATAACACTGGGGGCACATCTAGTTATCTAAATCGGGGGGAAGGGGAGGCTACATAATGGGGGGGGGGGACATCTAGTCTAGCTATCTAACCTGGTAGGGGACTACATAACACTGGCGGCACATCTAGCTATCTAAACCAGGGCATCAATGTCAGCCATGTTTTTTTTTTTTATTGCTCTAGTTTTCTGGAGAAATATAAAGCTTCTGGTCAATGCCTATCATGTTATTGAGCAGGGTGCTCCCCCACCATGACTCTGGGCTCTATTCACAAAACTTCTCATAAATTACCTATTTATCGTCTAACTGATAAAAATAACCTTTCAGCACATTTACAAGCAAACATTGTTCCTGAGTAACTTCATCTTAATATTACTTTTCTTACTTTAATTATATTATATTTTTGTTGTTATTTGGAAGCTTAACTACTTTGGCCTCCTGGACGTAGTAGCTACGCCCAGGAGGCCATGTGCGCGTCCGCGCGCTCCCACGGGCCGATCGCGCGCGTGCACGTGCGCTCCCGGCCGCGATTCGTTAGCCTGGCAATCAGTGAATCGGGCTATGGTGCCCGATCACTGAATGCTCTCCCCTGCTGAAAAAGCGACAGCTTCTCTCGGAAGCTGTGCTTTTTCTGGCTGTAACGTCCCCGATACGTCGCTCTAAGCGTATGTTACGCTTAGAGTGACGTCATGTAAATAAACTCATGGCCGCCATCTTGTGGCCAAAAAGTAAAACTACAACTACAAGTGAAAAAAATAAAACTCAAGACACATTTACATTATAAAACTATGGCTTACATCCCACCCTCCCAAAAATACCCAAATAAAATATTTAATACAAAAAAAAAACAAAAAACATTACAATAAAAAAACATGTAAATATTTACCTAAGGGTCTAAACTTTTTAAATATCAATGTAAAGATGAAATATTTCTAATTTTTTTTTATTTTAAACTTGTAAATAGTGATAGATGCAAAACGGAAAAAATGCACCTTTATTTCCAAATAAAATATTGTCGCCATACATTGTGATAGGGACATAATTTTAATGGTGTAATAACCGGGACATATGGGCAAATACAATACGTGAGTTTTAATTATGGAGGCATGTATTATTTTAAAACTATAATGGCTGAAAACTGAGAAATAATGCATTTTTTCCGTTTTTTTCTTGTTCTTCCTGTCAGAGCCGGTCCACACTAGGTCCGGAAACGTATCCGTGGCTGCGTTTTTCAAACCTGATGAAAAACGGAGTCCCGGATACTAATGTTGAAAATAGCAGCCAGCCTCACCCAAGTAAAAAACGGATTCGTCTGCGTTTGCGGGGATCCGTTTTCAAAACCTGAACGGAAGGTCCGGATCTGCTGCATTTTCACGCAACGGATCAGGACCACGGATACACGCAGGGGTAGTGAAAGTAATGAGAAAACGCATCTCCAGCTCCACAGGCAAAAAACGGATGTGAAAACGGATAGCCTGAGCTTTATGATTGGCCCAAAAAATCCTCCCACTCCTTCCTAATGATAGAGACGTTTTCTGTCAGGGAAAAACCTGAACGGAAACTGATGCAAAACTGATGCACTTTCATCAGTTTGCAGTACGGTGGGTACTTCCCCTGATCCGGACTGCAGGGTCCGTCCTGCAACTGGGTCTAGTGTGGACCCACTCTTAAAATGCATTTACAGTAAAGTGGCTCTTAGCAAAATGTACCCCCCAAAGAAAGCCTAATTGGTGGCAGAAAAAACAAGATATAGATCAGTTCATTGTGATAAGTAGTGATAAAGTTATAGGCTAATGAATGGGAGGTGAAAATTGCTCGGATGCATAAAGTGAAAACGACTGAAGGCTGAAGTGGTTAAAAATGTAACATAGATAAGGTGAAAACAGAAATAATGATGAAAAAGCTCTGTAAATAATGCCCAAAGGATGGAGCCACCAGAAGTTGGCCCACACAGAATTCTTTGCATCTCAGCAGGGGCACATGCAGACCTCCCATGCATTGGCAGTGCTTTGGGGGCTGCCTGCACCCCCCCCCCCCCCATCATCATTTGGTGATGTCGATCCCAAGTCATGCATCTTGCATACACTTGCAACTGGTTATGAATTGCTACAAGGTAGTTATCTTTCCTTGGGCTGGGGGGAGGGGGGGCAACGTTGGCTGTCTCTTTTAGGTGGTGGCCAAGCCTTGAACTGGGCTGTCCGTGATTCTCTGCCCCTCCCCCTGGGGTGAAGTCACTGCGCTCCTGAGCAGTGGGATTGCTTGGGGTGCTGTCGAGGTTGCTCCTATCCTAATGTTGGCTTAGGAGGCCTGCACGCAGCACCCCTGTTGAGATACAGAGAATTTTGCATGGGCCACTCCTGCAGGGCATAGCAGTGAGTTAGTTTAGACCCTACACACTCTGGCAAGCAGATGCACTATGCATTTATTGTAATTTTATTAGTCACTAGACAACTGGCAGGCAGACTACACAGTAAGTCCGGTGATACCCGGTCTGAGCTCACGCCTTTTTCTTTTCTTTTGCATGAGGAACATTATATTAGATTATATTAGGTTACACTAAATAATAGCAATGCTGTTTTTATATATGGACGGTTCTGCATATTTTTTATTTTCACAGAAATTAGCTATTTTAAATTTAGAAAAGTTTAATATGTATGAAATCAACAGAGTCTCATCTATTTAATTTTGTGGCAATTGTGAAGTTTCTGGTATATTTACAACAGTGGTCCTCAAACTAAGGCCCATGGGCCGGATGCGGCCCACCCAGGCTTTTTCACTGGCCCCCCAAACACAAAATATATTACTTATAGATGTGGCCAACTGTACCTGTAAATATTGGTGGCCTGCATATAGAATAGCAGTGCTGGCACCACCCATCCACATACTGCAGAAGCCAGCGAGCAGTCATTCACTGGCGTCCAATCCAATTTTACATCAGGTGACACCTGGGTATGCTTCACTGTCTGGTGCACAAAGACGTTCTCCGGACGCCGCATGGCTGAATGGCTGCTGCTCTGGGCATGATTGGGGGGAATCAATACCTAGATTCAATGTAATGTTTTCCAACATAATTTCACGCATGTTTCGGCCCCCCAGCAGTCTGAAGTATGTTAACCCGGCCCTTGTCAGAAAAAGTTTGGAGACCTCTGATTTACAACTTCTTGCATTTTACATTAGCTGTTGTTTGTAGTGCCCATTCACTTGCATCAGAAGTCAGGACCAACATTGTGGCTAACCAAACACACAATTGGAGAACCTAACTCCCAAACAGTTCTCTGCTGCTTTATAAAGCCTGCAGGCTGCTTATAAGCCAATGAGTAGAGTTGGGCCGAACGGTTCGCCGGCGAACGTGGTTCGCGCGAACGTAGGTGGTTCGCGTGCGGGTACCGCACGCGAACCTTTTGCGGAAGAAGTTCGGTTCGCCCCATAATGCACTGAGGGTCAACTTTGACCCTCTACATCACAGTCAGCAGGCCCAGTGTAGCCAATTAGGCTACACTAGCCCCTGGAGCCCCACCCCCCCCTTATATAAGGCAGGCAGCGGCGGCCATTACGGCCACTCGTGTGCCTGCATTAGTGAGAGTAGGGCGAGCTGCTGCAGACTGTCTCTCATAGGGAAAGATTAGTTAGGCTTAACTTCTTCCTGGCTGCATACCTGTTCTGTTCAGTGAGCCCTCAGCCCACTGCATACCTGTACTGTGATCCTGCCACTGCATACCTGTTCAGTGATCCTGCCACTGCATACCTGTTCTGTTCAGTGAGCCCTCAGCCCACTGCATACCTGTACTGTGATCCTGCCACTCCATACCTGTTCAGTGATCCTGCCACTGCATACCTGTTCTGTTCAGTGAGCCCTCAGCCCACTGCATACCTGTACTGTGATCCTGCCACTCCATACCTGTTCAGTGATCCTGCCACTGCATACCTGTTCAGTGATCCTGCCACTGCATACCTGTTCAGTGATCCTGCCACTGCATACCTGTTCTGTTCAGTGAGCCCTCAGCCCACTGCATACCTGTACTGTGATCCTGCCACTCCATACCTGTTCAGTGATCCTGCCACTGCATACCTGTTCTGTTCAGTGAGCCCTCAGCCCACTGCATACCTGTACTGTGATCCTGCCACTCCATACCTGTTCAGTGATCCTGCCACTGCATACCTGTTCAGTGATCCTGCCACTGCATACCTGTTCTGTGAACCCGCCACTGTATACCTGTTCTGTTCAGTGGACCCGCCACTGTATACCTGTTCTGTGAACCTGCCACTGCATACCTGTTCTGTTCAGTGGACCCGCCACTGTATACCTGTTCTGTGAACCCGCCACTGTATACCTGTTCTGTTCAGTGGACCCGCCACTGTATACCTGTTCTGTTCAGTGGACCCGCCACTGTATACCTGTTCTGTTCAGTGGACCCGCCACTGTATACCTGTTCAGTGAACCCGCCACTGCATACCTGTTGTGTTCAGTGAACCTGCCACTGCATACCTGTTCTGTGAACCCGCCACTGTATACCTGTTCTGTTCAGTGGACCCGCCACTGTATACCTGTTCTGTTCAGTGGACCCGCCACTGTATACCTGCTCTGTTCAGTGGACCCGCCACTGTATACCTGTTCAGTGAACCCGCCACTGCATACCTGTTGTGTTCAGTGAACCTGCCACTGCATACCTGTTCTGTGAACCCGCCACTGTATACCTGTTCTGTTCAGTGGACCCGCCACTGTATACCTGTTCAGTGAACCCGCCACTGTATACCTGTTCTGTTCAGTGGACCCGCCACTGTATACCTGTTCAGTGAACCCGCCACTGCATACCTGTTGTGTTCAGTGAACCTGCCACTGTATACCTGTACTGTTCAGTGAACCCACCGCATCAGTGCGCATACCTGTGCAGTTAAGTGAACCCACCTACCTACGTGAGTGCACGCAGTGTGATATACCACTCCGTGCATACCCGATATGGACAAAACAGGTAGAGGAAGAGGAAGAGGTAGTGGCAGAGGCAGAGGAAGGCCACCCGGCAGGTCTGCGCGAGGTCGTGTAAATGTAATTTCGTGTGGACCTGGCCCACAGTACAGTGCTCGGAAGAAGGCACGTCCCATCACCTCCCAAGATTGTCAGGACGTGGTTGAGTATTTAGCGACACAGAACACCTCATCTTGCTCAGCCACCAGCGCTACTACTAGCACCACTTCCGCTGCATTTGACACTTCGCAAGAATTATTTAGTGTTGAAATCACTGATGCACAGCCATTGTTGTTACAGCCAGATGAATTTTCACCAGCTAATATGTCTGAGTTACGCGGCAACACTATGGATGTAACGTGTCAGGAGAATGAAGGACCTACTGATGGTGCAAGTTTGGATTTGTCTGAGGCAAGCGAAGCTGGGCAGGATGACTACGATGATGACGGTAATAGGGATCCTCTGTATGTTCCCAATAGAGGAGATGAAGAGGGGGACAGTTCAGAGGGGGAGTCAGAGAGTAGTAGGAGGAGAGAAGTTGCTGAAAGAAGCTGGGGCAGCTCTTCGTCAGAAACAGCTGGTGGCAGAGTCCGGCACCATGTATCGCCACCTATGTACAGCCAGCCAACTTGCCCTTCAGCATCAGCTGCTGAGGTCCCCATAGTGCCCACATCCCAGGGTGGCTCAGCGGTGTGGAAATTTTTTAATGTGTGTGCCTCAGATCGGACAAAAGCCATCTGTTCGCTCTGCCAACAAAAATTGAGCCGTGGAAAGGCCAACACTCACGTAGGGACAAGTGCCTTACGAAGGCACCTGGAGAAAAGGCACAAACAGCAATGGGATGGCCACCTGAGCAAAAGCAGCAGCAGCACACAAAAGAAAAGTCACCCTCCTTCTCCTCTTCCTCCTTCAGGTGCATCATCTGCTTCTGCCGCTTTCTCCCTTGCACCTTCACAGGCACCCTCCTCCACTCCGCCTCTGCCCTTGAGCGGTTCCTGCTCCTCTGCCCACAGCAGCAGTCAGGTGTCCGTGAAGGAAATGTTTGAGCGGAAGAAGCCACTTTTGGCCAGTCACCCCCTTGCCCGGCGTCTGACAGCTGGCGTGGCGGAACTGTTAGCTCGCCAGCTGTTACCATACCGGCTGGTGGACTCTGAGGCCTTCCGTAAATTTGTGGCCATCGGAACACCGCAGTGGAAGATGCCAGGCCGCACTTATTTTTCAAGAAAGGCCATACCCCAACTGCACCGTGAAGTTGAGAGGCAAGTGGTGTCATCTCTTGCGAAGAGCGTTGGGTCAAGGGTACACCTGACCACGGATGGCTGGTCTGCCAAGCACGGGCAGGGCCGCTACATTACCTACACAGCCCATTGGGTGAACCTGGTGGTGAACGATGGCAAGCAGAAAGCGGCGGACCAAATTGTGACACCTCCACGGCTTGCAGGCAGGCCTCCTGCCACCTCCTCTCCTCCTGCTACATGCTCTTCGCTGTCCTCCTCCTCCTCCTTGGCTGAGTGGCAGTTCTCCTCTCCAGCTACACAGCCCCAGCTCCGCAGGGCCTATGCTGCATGCCAGGTACGACGGTGTCACGCCATCTTAGACATGGCTTGTCTCAAAGCGGAGAGTCACACTGGAGCAGCTCTCCTGGCTGCTCTTAAGAAACAGGTGGATGAGTGGCTGACCCCGCACCACCTGGAGATAGGCAACGTGGTGTGCGACAACGGCAGCAATCTGCTTGCCGCTTTGCATATGGGGAAGCTGACACACATACCCTGCATGGCACATGTCATGAATCTAGTGGTTCAAAGATTTGTGGCAAAGTACCCTGGCTTAGCGGATGTCCTGAAGCAGGCCAGGAAGTTCTGTGGGCATTTGAGGCGCTCTTACACAGCCATGGCACGATTTGCAGAAATTCAGCGTAAAAACAACATGCCGGTGAGACGCCTCATTTGCGATAGCCCCACTCGCTGGAACTCGACCCTGCTCATGTTCTCCCGCCTGCTAGAACAGAAGAAAGCCGTCACCCAGTACCTCTACAACTGGAGTAGAACGAAACAGTCTGGGAAGATGGGGATGTTCTGGCCCGACAACTGGACACTGATGAAAAATGCATGCAGGCTCATGCGGCCGTTTGAGGAGGTGACCAACCTGGTGAGCCGCAGTGAGGGCACCATCAGCGACTTAATTCCCTACGCGTACTTCTTGGAGCGTGCTGTGCGTAGAGTGGCGGATGAAGCTGCGAATGAGCGTGACCAGGAACCGTTACAGCAGGAACAGGCATGGGACCAATTTTCATCAGACCCAGCTGTTTCCTCAACACCTGCGGCAGCACAGAGGGGGGAGGAGGAGGAAGAAGAGAGGTCGTGTGCAGAAGACGAGTCAGACTCAGAGGATGATGAGCAAGGTGTTTCTTTGGGGGAGGAGGAGGAGGAGGAGGAGGGGACAGCGGCAGGAGAACAACCGCAGCAGGCGTCGCAGGGGGCTTGTGCTGCTCAACCTTCCCGTGGTATTGTTCGCGGCTGGGGGGAGGAGGTTGACTTACCTGACGTCACTGAGGAAGAGCAAGAGGAGATGGAGGGTACTGGATCTGACTTTGTGCAGATGTCGTCTTTTATGCTGTCCTGCCTGTTGAGGGACCCCCGTATAAAAAACCTCAAGGGGAATGACCTGTACTGGGTGGCCACACTACTAGACCCTCGGTACAGGCACAAAGTGGCGGACCTGTTACCAACTCACCGGAAGGTGGAAAGGATGCAGCACATGCAGAACCAGCTGTCAACTATGCTTTACAATGCCTTTAAGGGTGATGTGACAGCACAACGCCAGCAAGGTACCACTGCCACTAATCCTCCTCCCGTGTCCACGCAGTCAAAGACAGGACGCTCCAGTGATCTCATGGTGATGTCGGACATGCGGACGTTCTTTAGTCCAACGCCTCACCGTAGCCCTTCCGGATCCACCCTCCACCAACGCCTGGAACGGCAGGTAGCCGACTACCTGGCCTTAAGTGTGGATGTAGACACTGCTGTGAACAGCGATGAGGAACCCTTGAACTACTGGGTGCGCAGGCTTGACCTGTGGCCAGAGCTGTCCCAATTTGCCATCCAACTTCTCTCCTGCCCTGCCGCAAGCGTCCTGTCAGAAAGGACCTTCAGCGCAGCTGGAGGCATTGTCACAGAGAAGAGAAGTCGCCTAAGTCACAAAAGTGTTAAGTACCTCACCTTTATCAAAATGAATGAGGCATGGATCCCGGAGGGCTGCTGCCCGCCCCAAGACTAAGTCAGTCCCCGCACACACAGCATCTCTGCCTGCACGCCGTGTGACTGGCTGCCTGGCCTGCCCCAAAAAGACTAAGTCGCTCCCAGTCCCTCCACACAGCATGTCTGCCTGCAGGCCGCTTCACTACCTTCTCCGCCACCACCAACAGGGTCCGGGACTCCAGGCGGATTGCTGAATTTTTTAGGCCGCTGCTAGCAGCGGCCGCTGTAATAATTTTTATGGTGCGTGTACATGACTGCCTAATTTTTCTGGCTGCACTGAGGGCAGCTGCAACAACAAAAGAAAAGGCATGTACATGCGCCCATTCCCCTTCGTGATCATTACCTTGCCGTGGTGAAGGGGCTTGCGTATCACAATGAAGCAATGACCGGCGCCTAGATGAGTGTCTCGGGGGGCACACAAAAGATAATAAGGTCGTTGCTTCATTGTGGTCAGACCAAATTTGATCAGCTGGACAGTCACTGTTCTGTCATTCAGCTACATCAGCCAGGCCGACCATATGGGCTGTAAAGCCACCAAAACCTGCACTCTCGCCATGGTGCGCACCAGTCCAGCACGGCCGTCACTAGTACAAACAGCTGTTTGCGGTGCGTTACACGGTGAGTTTGGTGTGTCAGTGTGAAGCAGTACCTTAATTACACTACCTGATTGATGTATACACATGCAAGATGTTTTAAAGCACTTTAGGCCTGTCATTTAGCATTCAATGTGATTTCTGCCCTTAAAACGCTGCTTTGCGTCAAATCCAGATTTTTCCCGGGGACTTTTGGCGTGTATCCCACTCCGCCATGCCCCCCTCCAGGTGTTAGACCCCTTGAAACATCTTTTCCATCACTTTTGTGGCCAGCATAATTTTTTTTTTTTTTCAAAGTTCGCATCCCCATTGAAGTCTATTGCGGTTCGCGAACTTTAACGCGAACCGAACGTTCCGCAAAAGTTCGCGAACCCGGTTCGCGAACCTAAAATCGGAGGTTCGGCCCAACTCTACCAATGAGAAATGCACACATAATACACCTAGCTTGCAGTGATAATCAAGCAAAAGCTGAGCAAGTCAGCCAATTAGTAGGAGAGGGCTTCAGTTGCATATAGACAATGGCTATATGACCAGCAGGGGGCACCAGCGTGCAGGATATTCCCTCTCATCTGCCCCCCTCCTAACTAAACTGCATGGGATACTACAATAATTAAAAACAATGGTGCATGAGCCAGCCTGGGGCCCCGGGAACTCTCATTGTGGCTGATCTAGAATCTTGTTTCTGTAACATATTTCATATCTTCCTGTCTATTTATTACATTATGATAGAGTTCAAACATTGCTTCCCCTCCCCCCCCCCCCTTCCTCCATTTAGTCAGTACATTGTTTACATTTTCATTTTAGTATCAAAACAAATTATAATAAAATGACAATTGTGTAAAACCTCCCGTGTTCCGGTTTCATTGGTACAATAGAAACATCCAGTAATAATTGTATACATGCTCGCTCTTTCAGCCATTTCTCATTTATGTGCTGTTAATGAGTGTCTATTGAGAAATGATCATAGTGAGAAGGTCCATTATTTGTAAAGGCATTCATCTTCTTTAGGAATAATAATCTGTGTAATGCAATGGCTTGGGGGGTGGCTTGGGCTGCCTGGACCTGTAAAGCAGCAAGCATGCAGGGCTCATTCACTCTACAAAAGCTTTTCTAAGCGCTTTGGGGTTTTAAAAGCTCTTGCTAATAATGTGTGTGTTCTCACTGGAGCGATGTGATTTTATAACAATCCCCCATAGCATTGCATTAGCAAGAGATTTTCAAATCACTAGCTCTAAAACAGCTCTTGCAGTGTGAACCAGGCAGCAGGGAAACGGAATTAGAGGGGCTACCTAGTTAAATCATCACTTCCCTTCACTGCACGATCCATTTTAACTTACAGGAAACCATGGCAGCAGTAAACTGCTCAGTGTAAAGGTCTATCCAGAATTCTCAGCTCTCTTTGAGTTTGGGAAATGATGGTAAAATGGCCCTGCACAGACAGACACAGAACATGTATAGTGCGCTTTGAGTCCGCCAGGAGAAGAGCGCACTATACATGTTCTGTGATTTTCTCCTGGCGGACTCAAAGCCCTAGAGTTGCAGACACTAGGGCATGCTCAGTAGGCAGTAGCAGTGTTAGGGAGTTTTGCCCACGGTCTCCATACTAAATAGGTGCTGGCTTACTGAACAGGAAGAGCCAAGATTCAAACCCAGGTCACCTGTGTCAGAGGCAGAGCCCTTAACCAGTACATTATCCAGCCGGTAAGCCGGTGAGCCAGTGGGCCAGTGAGCCAGTGAGCTAGTGGGCCAGTGAGCCAGTGAGCTAGTTGGCCAGTGAGCCAGTTGGCCAGTGAGCCAGTTAGCTAGAGAGCCAGTGAGCTAGTTGGCCAGTTGGCAGGTGAGCCAGTTGGTCCGTTTTCCAGGGAGCCAGTTGGCTAGAGAGCCAGTGAGCTAGTTGGCCAGTGAGTCGGTGAGCCAGTTGGCCAGTGAGCCAGTAAGCTAGTTGGCCAGTTGGCAAGTGAGCCAGTTGGCCAGTTTGCCAGTTGGCCAGAGAGCCAGTTTGCCAGTTGGCCTGAGAGCCAGTTTGCCAGTTGGCCTGAGAGCCAGTTTGCCAGTTGGCCAGAGAGCCAGTTTGCCAGTTGGCCAGAGAGCCAGTTTGCCAGTTGGCCAGAGAGCCAGTTTGCCAGTTGGCCGGGGAGCCAGTTTGCCAGTTGGCCAGTGAGCCAGTTGGCCAATTAGCCAATTAGGCAGCAAATGTACGTTTTTGCACATAGTATGATTCCCATTATGTATAGAACACAAGTACTGTATGCATGTTATAGAAGTAACATGCGTATTGTATCTATAGCGCAAGCTGCGATATGTGCGCAACCTGATACTTTGATTGTGGCAATTTTACCAGTGTTTGTGGAATCTACCCCTTTGTGTATTTTGTTTTAGACGTCTGCACGAGGCAGGAACATAGGAAAAGGTGAGGTGTGCATACAGTTATAGTGGACCTGAACTCACAACTTCCTCTCAGCTCAGCTCAAAAGATACATAACAGAGTAATAACCTTTACAGATCAAAAAACAACAACATTTCTTTATTACAGCTGATACAAATCCTGCAATAAATCTGCAGCGTGTCTTCTTCCTGCTTTCATGGAACCAGACATATTGCTAACATCATGTGTTTATAAATGAGCTTATCTGCCTTATCTGCCGTGGCAGCCAGGTGACACAGGGGAGAGATCAGATTACAACTTGTGATTAGTCACAGATGAATTAGACAGGCTAAACTCTCTAAATACGTACAGCGTGCATTTCTCTGTGTTTAGAGTTCAGGTCCACTTTATCATAGCTGTATCTTTCTGGGGTGTTGCAGGAGACCAGAGTTCTTGGAGAAAACCCATGAAAACACTGGGGGAACATGCAAACTCCATGCACATAGTGTCCTGGTGCTACACTATGCCACAGGTCATTGCACAGGAAGCAGAAGGATGCTGGGTGTGCTGGTGATGTGTATGCGAGAGATGGAGTTACATCTTCTGTCTCAGCGGCAGATGTTAGCAGTGCTTAGCACATATTGCAGTGAATACATGCTAACAGCGATCTTTTTATAGAGAGCTTATTAAGATACTTGAAATGTACATTAATGATTTGATAAGCATTATTTTTTGCTCGGGTGAGTGGAGATACACTTTACAGATGTACTCCGGGCGTGCAACAGAATTAGCAGGCGCAGTACATTATGTATGAAGCTGGCACATTTGCAGCTGTTGGGCGCGGCACAAGTCAGGACTGATTGGGCTGTGAGTCATGTGCTGTGTATCAGAGCCGGGACAAGGTCCTCCAGCACCCAAGGCTGAGACACCAAAGTGCGCCCCTCCATCCCTCCCTCCCCAGCTGTCACACACGGATTGTTATTAGACTAAGAGGGCCACAGGGCCCACAACCTCCCCAACACCTTAATCTCTAGTTATCTGGCTTGCAGTCACTGCCATGTATCCCCTTTTCTTATTTCTTTCTGCTTCAAACACAATTAGGAATGACAGCTAAATTAATTCTGCGCCCCCTCCTACACTGCGCCCTGAGGCTGGAGCCTCTCCAGCCTATGCCTCGGCCCGGCCCTGCTGTGTATTTCCATCTAGGCACAAAGTTGAATAAGATTAAGAATAAACTTGGGAAAGCTAGGATAGCCACACATAGGTGAATAATGGACAGACATGGGCAGTGATTGGTCAATCCTCTGATTTAGGCTACTTTCACAGGTGGACGGTGCGTTTGATGCGACGTTAAGGTCGCACAACGTGGCCTAACGCAACGCATATACACTTTCACACGGCGGCGGTAAAGTCGCACATTAGAAGATGTATTTACTATGAAACGAAAACAGCGCATGCGGAACATTTTAGAAAAGAAAAAAAAACATTACTGAGCATGTGCAATACAAGTAACACAGCAGATTCATTGCTAAACGCACAGCATGCAGCACTTTCTGAATATTGCTACACGTTACACACTAACGCAACGTGTGCACTGTGAATGTCGCACAGACTTTGTATTGCTGTGCGTTACTCTGCGTTAAAATATTTTTTAACGTGAAAGAGGCCTAAAGATTCGGTTGGGGAGTGGTTATCGATGTCTACCACTTTGTCCAGCCAGCAGCAATCTGATAAGAAAGAATCAATCTACTCAGTGGCGTAGCTAGACATTAGCAAAACATTAATGGAGACATAAAATGTGGGCATTCTTGAGAAATGCCACCTTACCTCTACCCCTATGGATATGACTACTGGGAGATTTGCATTCTCATATGATCTACGCTGCATATAGTCCATGGTAAAATCATAAGGAGGAGGAACACAAGAAAGTTGGTGAATACACAAGTACCACCTGGGCCCCCTCTGCTCCAGGGCCCCATAGCAGCTGCTATGGCTGCTATGACTATTGCTTCGCCGTTGAATCTAGCTGTAACTTGATATAGCAGGCCATGTGTCCGTCATTCCTCTGCCGCTCATTCCTCTGCCTTCTCAAAGAAGATTTTTCACCAAACTTTATCAACCTTACACAGCCAAACGTTTTCTTAAGGTGGCCAATTTGCCATCAGATTCGACCAACAGATAGATCATATGGCTGCCTTTACTGCAAACAGATTGTGAATCGATTTCAGCATGAAACCGATCACAATCTGTGGTGGTGGTGGTGCCGCTGCCATGAGTCCCCCAGTCTCCGCTGTCTCTTTTTCGCTGGATTCCGGTCCGGCTGGGTTCACTTCTTTCTATCCGGGGCAGTTTAAACAGTACAGGGCGCTCTACTGTTTAAATTTTGTGCCGGGGCAGGATGTGAAGCCAGCCGGACCGGAACGCGGAACCCAGCAAAGAAGAAGACAGCGGTGACAGCAGGGACACGCGCCGGCCGGAGCAGGTAATGTTTTGTTGCTGTATTGCGTCAGACATCGGGCATTCAAACGCCGCTATTGACACACTCCCGACCCGCCGGCGATCGAGAAAAATCTTCTGCATGGACGGCTCGACGGGAATCAATGGGAACAATTGATTTCGGACGGAAATAAATTGTTTGCGTTTGTGTTTGCACAAAGATTTTACAGCAGATTCGATCACAGTGATGGATTAAGATGGAATGGGAATATCTATTGCCACGGCTCTGCTGGTTCCAAGATCCCAAGTGCTCATGGAAGCACCTCTGCCAGGATCAAAAACTTTCAAAAAACACACAAAAATTGCAAGTGTTTTGCGTTTTTAGGTTGCACTTGCATTTTTCAGGTTGTATTTGGATTTTTAAGATGGTGGTAGGCTGAATTTGATACAGAAACCCCCTAATCAGAAAATTTCAAAAGTGGGTGAGGTTTAGCTATGTAGTACTGTCTGTAGTACTTTCCATTCGTAATGCTGCTGGTGCAATACAGTCAAAGGTTTTTTTTTGTGTGTTTGTTTGTTTTTGTAGCTCGTATCCACTTTAATAAGTCCAGTCCAGGTTTTCTGGATCCCCCAAGCTCTGCCCTGTTCTGCGACTTTAGTAAACCACAGTAAACCGCTGCTACTGCTCCTTCACAAAACAATATTAGTCTATATTGACATATGAAATAAATACTGACTGGAAGACCGCATAGAATACAATTCAGTTAAGCTTCAGCATATTCCTCAGATGCTTCAAACACCTACAGCTCCAGAATAAAGTATGTCCTCTTTTTTTATATATCGGAGTCTTTGTTGGCGAGTTTTACCGCTGCTGCTGACCTCTCTCTGAGCACGCGTTGACCTGCTATGACATCCTGTCACTGATCACTTTAATTACTGCATATCAAAGGCTAGGCCACTAAGAAACTGACCTGCAGTAAGCAGCCATGAACAGCAATAAGCAGCTTTTACTGATGAAGAACAAAGTGGAGTGGTTGCTATGGAAAACCTTGGATGAAGAGGCTATAGCTAACACTATGTGCTCTGTCCAGTAATGAAATAATATTACTTCTTAAAGCAAACGTCATCTGCTTTCACAATAGAACATTTCCCTAGCGAGCCCTGACTGGCTTGCAGAAACAAGGGGTTGGGGGATCTGGGCAACCTTAAGGTATGACACACCTAACTAAGGCCAAACCATGAGTGATCCACTGGTGGATCAACTCACCTTCCGCACAAGCCGATCGCATTATCTGCGCCGATCCCCCACCGCATGACATCATTCCCGGGCCGCTTCATGCTCCCTCCGCCCCCGGACCCCATAATAATAAAACGCATTGTCAGCTACATAGCTGACATGCATCTGTACAGGCCGGCCAGTGATGTTGCCCTAGGGCAGGCCTGGGCAAACTGTTTGCAGCCCAGACTGCATGCTGCGGACAATGGGCAGCATTCCTCCCTGCAGAGTTGCGAGTGGGCGGTAGCTAGAGGAGACTTAAAACTCACCTGATCGCCACCCAGCGTTGTGTCTCCATGGCAGCAGGACATCACAAATCATGATGTCGGGACGTGCCAGCGTTTTACACACTGGCAGCCAGTGTGTAATAATGTGATGCCCTGTTGCCATGGAAAAGCAACGCTGGACGGCGATCAGGTGAGTTTTAAGTCTCCCCTAGCTACCGCCCACTCGAGACTCTGCAGGAAGGGGGTGGGGCGAGGGATCCAGCTGCCTTTCAGCTGGCCGGAGTAACAGCACAAGCGGGCCTAATCCAGTCCGCAGGCCGTACTTTGCCCAGGGCTGCCTTAGGGGATCAGATCCTGATCCAGGCCGGTTTTGTACACACCTTTAGGCTATGGTCACAGTGCTCAGTTACATTGCGTCATGACGGAGATTTTTTAACGGAGAATATCGCACAGCAATGAAAAGTCAATGCAATGTTGACAGTGCATGCAGTGCAATGTGCGTCAATGGGGTGAGTAAAAATAACCCCAGATCCTGCTCTGCGTTTATGCATATTTTGCATTGACGTGTTCAATGTTAGTGTATGCTAATGCTTTCAATATCAGATCAGCGCTTCCTATAGTGGCCTGTCAGTCCACTACACCTCCACCAGTATCACCCTGTGAGATCCTCACTCACCATCAGTAGAGGGCCTGGATTACATAGGCCAAAGACGCCTTTGGGGCATTAACGGGCGATCCTCCTTGTCCTCCTTCACACCAGCAATTCTTCAATGGTAATACTGGACACTTGCTTCATATAGTTTACCTCAACAAACAATAATAAAACCTCATTGCGCAGCTTGCTAAAAACAAACATGCTTTATTGGGCTATTGCACTCACGTTTAGGAGACGTTTCAGAAAGCTTGTGGAGTACATGAACGGGCTCCCCCCCCCCCCCCCCCGTGCGACCTCCTGGGCTGGCCGCCGCTTAGTTGTTAATAGGGTCCCGATCCAGCTTCTCCACCGCTAGTCCTCACTCTCCACACGTGCCCTCACTTCCGCATGTGGCTCCTCCCTATCGATTTCGTCACCTCCGTGACTCATTCAGGGGATGGAGCCACCATGCGGATAGAGCCTACTTATACCATCCAAACGCTCCTCCCCAGCGTGTGGTTCCCCTGCGTCATGCGCTCCACCTCAACTTCCGCACAGCGCTTTCCCATGCACTATGCTAATGCTTGCATGTTTGAAGTTTTGCGCTGCATCGCACTATGTTATAGCCATTGCACATGTGCACATCTGTTTTTAAAAAGGCAGGGCTTTATACTCTCAAATGTGCAATGCAAACATTGCACACCTATGATGCGATTTTGATTGTTATACCTACGTTTAGCTGCGTTGTGTAGCAATGCAATGTGTGTTGGCACTGTGAGCGTAGCCTTAGCTCTGCCCTTTCCCACCACTTGACCAGGCTCTGACCTTTGTTTGTGCAGAGTACTAGGGAATGACATGGGATGGGGCACCTAGCAGTTTTATTACCCAGACGTATAGACAGCAGGGCCATTGGGGCTCAATGGAAAGATATTTAACACAAGACGATTAGCACTTACTGGTAAAGCTGTAAGGGATACAGTCTAAATCTAAGCATATAGGGGTCAATTTGAGCTCAATATGTCGGGCTAATTGATTCCTCTCTGATCAGAAAATGATTGGATAGTGATTTGTTCTTACAACACACTGCGTGCGCAATCTCATTAGAATCACACAGACATCTATTGAGAACTGCAAGCATTGTACCACTCAATGCAATGTAACAGCATATATTATTATCAATAATAATAATAATAATAATACAACCATTGTTCCCCAGAATTTTACTGGTGGTGATTTATTCAATCAAGCAAACCAGAAGCAAAAAACAAAACAGATACTTACCTAGGAAGAGAGAAGCCTCTGGATCCTGCCTGTGCCTTCCTGGAGACCACCTCCGCTGCCCGAGACCCTCTTAAATCACAAATCGCAACTGCCCTCCTCTTCATGGACCAGCATAACTGTGCTTGCCCTGCCGGAGTATGGCCCCGCTTGTGCAGTAGCATGGAGCCGCTTGTGGAGGAGGGGCTTCCTGCGCAGGTGTGGCCGTACTTGTGCCGATGCATTCGTGCATGAATAGGGGCGTGGCCACGTAACATATCAGATGAGCTCTTGTTGGATATGTCTCTGTGGTCCGCATGTGGCATCTATGGGGGAGCCAGGAGGACAGGAGAATTATGTGAAGGAGGCTTCACTTTTCATGGGTAAGCATCCATTTTCGCAAATTATTGCACGCAAGCGTAATTTTTCGTGCGAAAACACGGTCCCAAAATTATTGCGCGCAAGCGCAAATTTTTCATGTGAAAATGCTGTGGTGCAGTATTGCAAATTTTCGCATGAAAACAATTATTGCACGCGATAATTCGCTGTCACATTATCACGGTTTAGTGAATCAATCCCACCGTGTGGAAACCAGGATCTGCACCCAGGTACAATTTACACAGACTTCTTAAAAGGTCAAGTAAAGTTTATACAGCAAGTTTTGTATGTTTATACAGAATGTATTTCTTGAGTCATTTTCAAGCGTTTGGCTGCAAAATAAACAAGGATTTTTAAAATGCAATAGATATGCATGAGCAGTTGGGGACATGCAATGGGGACATCTGATTAAATCAACATGTGTTCCATTCTCAGTGCGTTATGGGGACCATCTTGCTCTGTTACACTTGATGCCCTTTGAACTGACTCTCATCTGTTTTGTGTTCTGCAACATTGCTGTGAATGGAGTCTGGAGATGTCATTCAAGAGAGTTTGTTGGGGAAAATAAATGCGGTATTTAAAATACAGAGAAATCATTTGTGTAAACTAGTAACTACTGGTTACTAAACACCAAGCCAGTAGTTGAGTGTACCGCCTTAGCTCTCTGTCTTTATACTTTGATCCTTGTTTCTCTAGAGGCCACCACTTCATCTCTCTCCATGGTCTCTAACCATAATTTTCAGGTGCAATTGCTCAGGTGCTCACTCACACCATCTTCTGGTGAAAATAGGGTACTGCACACAGAATTCTCCATCTTAGCTTACCAGGTTGATCAGGACACTATACAAACGCCTCAGAGAGATCTGTTATTTGTGCTCCTGTGCGGTTGCTCTTGCGTTCTGGACACATCCTTGTTCCGGATCTGCTGTCCATTGACTGTCTAGTCCTTCAGCCTGTTGCTGTATACCTGACTACCATCCCATCTGATAAGTTCATATTGTCTTTGGTTACCCATTTTAAGCTACGTACACAGGTTGGTTTGAACTCCGCAGTGGTGGACAATAAAGACCGCTTCAGCTGACAATCATGACTCAAACCAGCATGTGTACAGTGGCTGCACTATGTATGCTAAAGATCCAGCAGTCAGAAATTTTAGTGAACCTCGACGCCCAAGCTCCACCCGATCACATTGTCCTCCCCTCTCCCCCACCTGCGGGAATCCACTCCTTTGCATATTGCTTGTTTTCCACCCATTTGCATAGCAACAGATGAGTCACTAGCTTGAAGGCTAGTGATGCATCTGTACACCGTACCCAGTGCTCTGTGACCCAAGGGGTCATTTACCGATCCTTACTGGGTGACAGAGATCCCCAGAAAATTTTTATGGTTAACTCTCTCAAAATGAGAAAAACCTAATGCAATAACATGGATCAAGATAGACACAGGTTCCATTCTTTTCTTGTGGGGGCTCCAATGAAGGGCAGCTGTCCGCATAGTGTCTCCTATGCCTTCCACTGGCAGCACACAAGATCCAAACCTCCTCCTTTCCCCTAGTCAGCAATGTATTGTATTAAAGCCGTCAATGAATCAACTTACACTTATGTCAGAGCTACTTTTTGGTACTTGTGTGACCACTTCAAGTGAAATGATTTGGGATACAACTGCACACTTACCCGTATTTTTCATACTATAAAACGCTCCTGGCCATACCGACAAAAACCAGGGGAAAAATATATATACTAAACCTGGAGCAACCATGGTGAAGGATCATCCTTTGTACCTTATGCCCCCTTGTACCTCTTGTGTCTCCCTGTGCCCTCCTGTGCCCCCTTGTGTTCTCCTGTGTCCCCCATGTGTCTACCTCTGTCCTCCTTGTGCCCTTCTCTATGCCCCTTTGTGTCCCCCGTTTGTCCCCCTGTATTCGCCTGGGCACAGTACAGGGCATGCTTTACATTGTGGCGTGTTGGAGATTTGTATTGGCAGGTGTTCACAAGTCAGCAAATCTCTGTATTTGGACTATAAGACGCAGTGACCTTTTCCCCCCACTTTTGGGGGAGAAAAAGTGGGTCTTATAGTCCAAAAAATACAGTACTTTTGTTGCACAGTTTTGCTTTACTTGGCTCAGAAAAGGCCCGACTAGAGATGAGCAAAAATTACGCCTATGCCTAATTATATATTGTAATTCCTATTTATGCATCATAATCGTAATGCAAAATGTCGTGAAAAAGCCTAATTAATGTTGTATGTTGTTGTAAACATTCATAATTGCGCATGAATTTACACGTAATTTACACATCATTTTATATCAACTTTAGTGGTGAACAGCAAAGCCCCCGTAGAAGCTATTGCTACCAAAATTGCTACATATGTATCAGGGAAAATAATAAAAATAAGCTTTACTCACCTGGGGCTTTCTCCAGCCCCTTGCAGCCAACTGTCCCACACTGTCACCTCTGCTCCCTGCCGCTGTCCCGCTCTCACCGCTCGGTATTCAGGCCGACTGCGGGGTCGGCCTTACTGCGGCTGTGCGAAGCACCACTTTCAATCATGCCCATGTGGGCCGCAGCGAACTGCGCAGCTACAGAACTACTGCGCGGCGAGAGCTGGACAGTGGCGGGCAGCGGAGGTGACAGCGTGGGACAGTCAGCTGCAAGGGGCTGGAGGTAGCTCCAGGTGAGTAAAGCTGATTTTTATTATTTTCCCTGATAACTCCTTTAAGGAGAATACTGGGTACAAGCCAAAACATGTTTCAAAAAAGACCTTGTAGTTTTTGAGAGTCAATTGATTTTAAAAATGCAAAGAAAAATGGTATTTAAACTCAGAAAAATTACAGCTTAAAACCCATTTTTTTACTTGTACCCACTATCCTCCTTAAAGGGGAACCCCAGCCTAAACAAACATACTGTCATTAAGTTACATTAATTATGTTAATTAGAATAAATAGGTAATATAATCTCTTACCCTCCCTGTTTTAAAAGAACAGGCAAATGTTTGTGATTCATGGGGGCTGCCATCTTTGCCATGGGGGCAGCCATCTTTTTGGTTGAAAGGAGGTGACAAGGAGCAGGAGACACAATTCCAACTGTCCTGTGTCCTGATCACCCCTCCCAGCTGCGCACGGTAGGCTTCAAATTTCAAATTCAAAATGTAAAAAAAAAAAATTGCACCAAAACAGCAGAAGGAGAACAACATCAAAAATCCCATCATGCTTTGCACAGCATCAGGGGAAAAAGCCTGGGCAGTTTTCTTCTGTGCAGCTAAAAATGAGGCTTGGGTAAGAGAAACAAAGTTCTGATGCTGTGAAACTGTTAAAGAAACACCAAGCCTTTTCAGTGCTGCTGAGTCGATTTTTAGTCCGGAGGTTCACTTTAACATACTGTATGTAGCAATTTTGGTAGCAATAGCATGTATGGGGTCTTTGCTATTCACCGCCAAAATCAGTAGTTAATTATGAATGCTTATACAAAATCAATTGAATTAACAATTTGTAATTACGTATAGTTAAAATTATGAAAATGTATGCAAAATTTTGCATAATCGTATATAGCAAATTTGATCATCACTGGCTGGGCCTGACAAATGCTCCAACAACACTAAAAAAATAAAAAAATAAAAAAATAGATAACTCAATTAGATGAAGGTGTGTGGTTATATTTTGACATTTTTACGCAGCGCTCAAAGCCACTCAACGGAAGGGGCCCTGAGGACACCGAGGGACCTCACAGACTGCAGGGGGTCTGGACGAAGCCGCAGATAAGTGAATGTCACCTTTTTTTGCCCCAGTTCAGGTGTGCTATCAATGTGGCCTGTAAAGTGCTGTGGAAAATGTCAGCACTATAAAAATTAAATGTATTTTTGGAAAACTGTTTATACACTTAAAATGTGCAGCTGCCTTTTAAGTAAACACCTTACAATTTTATTTTCGGGGAAAAGCAAGACGTAATGGTTTAAGACTTTACAAGAAAACTGTCCAGCTAATAATTCTGAAGTAAGTTCCGTGCTGCTGCTGCCCTGTCTGCATGGATAAATCCTGACAACATTCTTTTATGACCAAATTCATGCACAAGGGCCTGTAACCTTTCCGGAGTGCTGGAACCCCCCTGTCTCTTTCAGGCCACATTATATGGGAGGGGATAATTTACTTAAAACCATCATTTATATTCATTAACTTGTGACTGTCACTGGCATCCATGTAGATAACTGTCACTTAGTGACCTGTGTCTGGCATTCTATATTACTGAATCACATTTAGTGTCTTCAGAATTACACATCAGCTGATGACATATTTATATTTCCATTAGAAGAATCTATTTCAGGGGAGATCTCAGCAGGCAATGACAGGAAGGAGACTGATGTCCCCCTCCAGCGGCAAATAAATATTAGATTATAAGTGTGACTTTCCGTGCCTCTGACAATGCAGCAGGAATTGGGATGTGGAGGATGGAGGCGCAGGAGAAATAAACCAGCGGATAAATATTGAGCTTGCCCAGGACAGGAAGTGCTGCTTGGAAAGTATCTCAGAGGTGTAACGCCTTGTTGGATTACAGAGCACAACATCGACGCTAATAATACATTTCTTTTATATTTTTTGTGTTTTCATCTTTATTTTTTTTATTTTGAAGGGTACCCGAGGTGACATGTGACATTGAGGTGACATGTGACATTGATGTGACATGTGACATGTAGAGATAGACATGGGTATGTACAGTGCCAAGCATACTAATAACTATGCTGTGTTCCTTTTCTTCTTTTTGTTCTTTTTCTGCTTGAAAGAGTTAAAGTGAAAAAAAACCCATAATTCCTTCTTTGCTCTAATAGATTATTTACAGCATATTATATACACCCACCATTTTTTTTACTAGAACAGCATTCAACGGGTTAAACACGGGACTTAGAAGCTCCCCTGCAGGGTAAGCTGAACAAATCCAAACTAGAGGTAATGTTATCTTGTGTTTAATTGTATCAAGTGAGGAATGTAAACAAACCCTTCTCTGACACTGCAGACTCTCCTAAAGACAGTGAGACCGTCAGAAAGCATCAGAAAGCATGTTGTGCTTATGTTAGAAGATGAATAAAGCAGTTATAAATAAAATGCAAAGTCAGCTTTCAGAGCAAAAAAAAAGGGTACTTTGGGAACGTATCATTTCTAGATGAATAATGATTATATACTCCCATATAAGCCAACCCGCATATAAGCAGAGGTACCCACTTTCCCACAGAAGTCAGTAAAAAGGTATTGACTCGCATATAAGCCAGGGGTAGGAAATACAATGGCTTCTGAGTTTCAATAATCAAAGTGAATGCCAATAAAATGACATTGAGACATCAGTGCAGTATATATACACCACAATGCATTGCATATGACATCGGAATGAGCTACTGCATATAAGATCATCAGTTCACTCAAAATGAACGAGGAAATCTTGCGGAAAAGATGACCGTAATGACCAGATCAAAGTTAATGGTTACTAGCAGCGTATGGCCGAATAAGATTGAAGCACATGTATGATTTTACAGAGCTCAAAAGGTGCAGCAAGGCAAAGCACTTACATGCAGTTAAGCAGACAGTGAAAGTTCAACACTGGCATGTATGCAGTAATACATCTTGAAAAGGTGCAGCAAAAACCATCATACTGTATCAGTCCTGCTAGTGTTGGGCGAACACCTGGATGTTCGGGTTCGGGAAAGTTCGCCGAACATGGCCGCAATGTTCGGCATGTTCGGGCCGAACCCCGAACTCCCCGAACATCCCGCTTGTAGGGGCCCTATGGGGTCGCAGGCATAAGGGGGGAGCATGCCCCGATCGCGGGGGGGGTCGGAAATTCCCCCCACCCCCTCCGCTAGCGCTCCCCCCTCTGCCCGCTTCCCCATACAAAAGTTGCAAGAAGTACCTGTGTCCGGGTGGTAGTGGGTGGCTGTCTGGCTGGCAGTGGGCGGCACTATGCAGTGACTAAATGAGGAGGAGGAGTCCGGAGAGTGACGCGTTGAGGGAGGCCGGGCAGCGGGCGGTTCAGCAGTACTACTGCTGAACCGCCCGCTGCCCGGCCTCCCTCAACGCGTCACTCTCCGGACTCCTCCTCCTCATTTAGTCACTGCATAGTGCCGCCCACTGCCAGCCAGACAGCCACCCACTACTACCCGGACACAGGTACTTCTTGCAACTTTTGTATGGGGAAGCAGGCAGAGGGGGGAGCGCTAGCGGAGGGGGTGGGGGGAATTTCCGACCCCCCCCCGCGATCGGGGCATGCTCCCCCCTTATGCCTGCGACCCCATAGGGGGGCCGTATTCGGCCGAACAGGGCCCTGTTCGGCCGAACAGGGGCCCTGTTCGGCTAGTAATTTGGCAGTTCGGGCGAACGCGAACAGTTTGGCCGAACACCACCAGGTGTTCGGCCGAACTCGAACATCACCCGAACAGGGTGATGTTCTGCAGAACCCGAACAGTGGCGAACACTGTTCGCCCAACACTAAGTCCTGCGATATCAGAGTGAATCACCGTATGCGGACAGCAATAAAAATGTCCATAGCTTCAAATGTCTAAATGAGACTGCTGCAGGTTGCCCATGGAAACGATAGAGATGGCCAAGCCTCTGCATTGCCACTCCATAGAAAGCAGTCCCAGGAAATCCTGTACATGTCAGGCTAGTGTCAGTGCTTCCAAGGGTCTAAATGGCTAATGCTGGGTAGAGTAATGGCAAGGTGGTCCACAGTGCAGGAACCGCACACAACAGCCAATCAGTGACAGTGGAGTGAGCTGCTGGACCTCACGGCAGCAGGGACAGCCAGTCAGGCAGAGTAGCGCAAGTCAAGCAGTAGAGACCACATGCGTGCAGCCCGACATGTTCTTGCTGGTAATGGCAAGGTGGTGCGCAGTGCAGGAGCCACACACAGCAGCCGATCGGTGAAGGCAGAGTGAGCTGCTGGACCAGACGGAAGCGGGGTGAGCAGGTCAGGCAGAGCCACGCAAGTCAAACAGAAGATTACATGCGTGCAGCCCGACATATTCCGCCGGTGGAGGATGGCAGCGTGGGAGCGATCCGTGTGGATGGGAAGAAGTACCAGGTATATATAAAACTTTTTTATTTTCTTTAAGTGTACATTTAAAGGGGCATCTGTTCAAATGGGTGTGAGATGTTGCCGATAGTAGAATCAGAATCAGAATCATATTTATTTCGCCAAGTACAACAGGGGTTGTACCCGGAATTATTTTTGGCTCATACAGGGTCGGAGATGGTACACATTTACATGCGATTCACACATACAATCAGGTACAGTAGTACAAGTAAGCATATACCTATATATACATATAACACATAACTATAGTGAAGGACGCGTGGGGAGGTCTGGAGTCCTGTGTGAGGGGGGCAGCCATATCTACTGGCGGCGCTCACTCTGCAGCAGTTCCAGATGCCCCACAGAGTGTCCTGGAACAGAGTTAATAGAGAAAGAGAGAGAGAAAGAGAGAAGGGATAGCTAAGAGAGACAAAGAGAAAGAACCAAGGCAAGAGGAGAGAGACAGAGGCAGAGTCCTTTAGGGCAGCAGATTAAAAAAAAAAAATATTGGTAATGTTACTGATATTCTACTATGGCCTTCTCTAACCGAAATCTCACATAAATCCTCCCATCTATACATAGCTCTAACATCCCCTACAGCACTAAGGCTGTTGTGTTTAGAAACAACACCGGGTTTAGAGAGTCTGCTGCCATTTTTACTTCAATAAAATAAAAAGGAAGGAATGGAAAGCAGGTTTGGATGGATCCGGAGACTATTTTGAGCGTCCAGAATGATACGGTTTGAAGTTGATCCACTTGGATCAGTGCTCCTCCCATCAATTCTTCATCCCAGACTTATCTATTGTGTATAAAAGCTGGCATAAGATTACACTTTCCTCCATCTCTTCAGCTCCTGTCAATTCCTATTTTTGTTCCTTAGCATCATTTGATTTTATGGCAAATATATCTCAGGGCATTTATCAAATTATGAATCAAGCTTTGGGAACATTGCGAGTGCTCAGTGTATAAAAACACGCCATTTATCAGATTCCCTCCAGAGCAGGCTTTTAAAGATAGCAAATACATGTTTATCCCAGAAAGTTGGATATTTTTTCATCCTTTATTGGCCTTAAATGCACTTGGATTCCCCGATGACCGTGTCTGTGGGAGAGCAAACTAACCAGAAGAAATTCTCATCGCTGAAATGATTGCAGAAATGTCTTGGCGTACGTATAATGCTAACATGAAATTCCATCAAACCCCATGAAAAGAACTGAAGAGATTCTCGGAAAGCTTAAATGGCTGCATTTCCCTCTACACAGCTGAGAAGACTCCACTATGCCCAGATGCTTGAAATTGTACTTACCCCGTGATGCAGCAGAGTGTAGGAAGACTCCCTCTGAAGGTTTACACACAGGGATTCTGCTCCGTCATACAACACTGCACGTTGGTCAGGCTGAGAGTTACACACGGGGGGATTCTGCTCCATCATACAACACTGCACGTTGGTCAGGCTGAGAGTTACACACGGGGGGATTCTGCTCCGTCATACAACACTGCACGTTGGTCAGGCTGAGAGTTACACACTGGGAATTCTGCTCCATCATACAACACTGCACGTTGGTCAGGCTGAGAGTTACACACAGAGGATTCTGCTCCATCATACAACACTGCACGTTGGTCAGGCTGAGAGTTACACACAGGGGATTCTGCCCCATCATACAACACTGCACGTTGGTCAGGCTGAGAGTTACACACAGGATTCTGCTCCATCATACAACACTGCACGTTGGTCAGGCTGAGAGTTACACACAGGGGATTCTGCTCCATCATACAACACTGCACGTTGGTCAGTCTGAGAGTTACACACAGGGATTCTGCTCCGTCATACAACACTGCACGTTGGTCAGGCTGAGAGTTACACACAGGGGATTCTGCTCCATCATACAACACTGCACGTTGGTCAGGCTGAGAGTTACACACAGAGGATTCTGCTCCATCATACAACCCTGCACGTTGGTCAGGCTGAGAGTTACACACAGAGGATTCTGCTCCATCATACAACCCTGCACGTTGGTCAGGCTGAGAGTTACACACAGGGAATTCTGCTCCATCATACAACACTGCACGTTTGGTCAGGCATAGAGTTACACACAGGGGATTCTGCTCCATCATACAACACTGCACGTTGGTCAGGCTGAGAGTTACACACAGGGAATTCTGCTCCATCATACAACACTGCACGTTGGTCAGGCTGAGAGTTAAACACAGGGAATTCTGCTCCATCATACAACACTGCACGTTTGGTCAGGCTGAGAGTTACACACAGAGGATTCTGCTCCATCATACAACACTGCACGTTTGGTCAGGCTGAGAGTTACACACAGGGAATTCTGCTCCATCATACAACACTGCACGTTGGTCAGGCTGAGAGTTACACACAGGGAATTCTGCTCCATCATACAACACTGCACGTTGGTCAGGCTGAGAGTTACACACAGGGGATTCTGCTTTATCATACAACACTGCACGTTGGTCAGTCTGAGAGTTACACACAGGGGATTCTGCTCCGTCATACAACACTGCACGTTGGTCAAGCTGAGAGTTGGGTGACAACCCATTAAAGCAAATCTGATGTGAAATAAACTTATAATATAATGAATTGTATGTGTAGAACAGCTAAGAAATAGGACATTAGTAGCACAGATATGAGTCTTATATTGTTTCCAGTACAGGAAGAGTTAAAACACTTCAAAGATCTCTGAGGTGAAAATACACTAATAAGAAAAACAATTGTATCTATTCTCCTTCTCCTAAAAAATGACCTTTTTTTAGATATCCCACAGTTTTATTGTATATTTGAATCTAGTTTTTACTGTGTCATTGTCTCTGCTCAATTGACACCTTTATTAAAGTATGCTATGAATTGACCCCTTTTTTCTCTTTCCTGCTCTCAGAAGCCATTTACTGACAGGAAAGTGTTTTATGACTGTAATTACTTATCGATGAGGGTTATGATATAGTCTGACCCAGTCCAACCCAGTCTCGAACCGGACAGAAACTGTCACTTGCAAAGCTGATATTTAACTCTTTCAGGCAGAGAAAGAAAAAAAAGGAACACAACCTAGTTATTTGTGTGCTTGGTTCTATACATACACATGTCTGACTCATCATGTCACATGTCACTTCGGTTGTCCTCTCAGTTGTTATCTATGCAAAAGAGCTTCTCTGAGCTATTCAACCCAACATGGTACGTCTTCTTATGGTCCCCCGCAGACATCCTGTGCCCGTGCAGCCACTCACCGATGCCACGGCCTTGCCTCTGGTTCACTTCTGGAATTATAGACTTTAAAGTCTGAAAACCACTGCACCTGCATTGCTATGTCTTCGCTTCCACTAATGTACCAGGAGCGTAATGCGCAGGTACAGAACATACTAGGCCTGCGCTGTACGCTCCTGTGGTGACTTCAGCAGGAGCGAGGACACAGCCGTGCAGGCGTAGTGTTTTTCAGACTTTAAAGTCTGAAATTCCAGAAGTGAACCGGAGGCGGGGCCGGAGCATCGGTGAGCGGCTGCGCGAGCACAGGATGTCTGCGGGGGCCGGAGCATCGGTGAGCGGCTGCGCGGGCACAGGATGTCTGCGGGGGCCGGAGCATCGGTGAGCGGCTGCGCGGGCACAGGATGTCTGCGGGGGCCAGAGCATCGGTGAGCGGCTGCGCGGGCACAGGATGTCTGCGGGGGACCATTAGAAGCCCCGGGTAAGTTCAACTCATTTTCCCCCGACCCCCCTACAGTATCCCTTTAAGGGAACCTTAAATGACAAGTAACATGGGGGTGTATGCAATAAACTTCGATAAGCAGAATTACGGACTGCGTAAAGTTTGCCCATGCCTGGTATATACAGTGGCAAGCACACAAATAACTATGCTATGTTCCTTTTCTTCTTTTTTTGCCTGAAAGAGTTAACATTCAGTTATGCAATGGAAAGTTTCTCTGCAGTTGGGATCCATTTGGACTAAAACATAACCCTCACTGATAAGGAAGTACAGTCATTAAACACGTACCTGGCAGAGAATGGCTTCTGCGTTTAAGGTAATAGATAAAAAGGACTTTTTTTTGTCCTGGAAGAAGCTCACTTTGAGCCAGAGCCCTGCATCCACTACTAGGGATGTAGCAAACATGAAATTTTCAGTTTGTGAGCCTCAATGCGAATTTCCATAAAAGTTTGCAAACAGGCGAATCTGGAGAACTGTCATAGACTTCAATGGGCAGGCGACTTTTAAAACCTACAGGGACTGTTTCTGGCCACAAAAGTGACGGAAAAGGTGTTTCAAGGGGTCCAACACCTGGAGGGGGCGTGGCAGAAGGGGATCCATGGCAAAAATCCCGCCAAAAATTAAGTAGTTGACGCAGAGTTGTGTTTAAATCTCTAAAGGGCAGAAATCACAGCACATTCCTAAAGTTGTGGAATAAAATCCTTTAAAACGTCCGGCGTGCGTGCACAGCAATAAGGTAGTGTGAGGGTTATGCCCGCTTCCCACTGACAGACGAAATGCCAGGTTAAATGCCCCGCAAACAATCACAAAGAGCTTTAGTGATAACGTCAGATGAGCAAATCATTATTTTTACTAGTTGACACCTCCAGGACTTAAATGTTAGACCTCTTAGTGACAGTCTTTGTGCTCGATTCACAAAAGAGTGCTAACTCAGTTAGCACGCCTAAAAGCAGATTTTTAAGTGCTATCATGCGCGCAAAGCTTTGCACGTGCAAAGTATTGACATCGCATTCAAACGCGACTTTTCACAAGAAGTCATTACTTTGCGCGCGTAATTTTTTGCGCGCATTACATCGTGTGCAAGCCAGCTTAGCACAGGTGTGCTAAGCATACACTCTAATAGGTTTGCACTCAAAGTCCACCTGTTGCGCGCAATGCGTAACACCGTGTGCACGATAAATAGTTACATAGTTACATAGTTATCTTGGTTGAAAAAAGACATACGTCCATCGAGTTCAACCAGTATAAAGTACAACACCAGCCTGCTCCCTCACATATCCCTGTTGATCCAGAGGAAGGCACAACTCCAGCCTGCTCCCTCACATATCCCTGCTGATCCAGAGGAAGGCACAACACCAGCCTGCACCCTCACATATCCCTGCTGATCCAGAGGAAGGCACAACACCAGCCTGCACCCTCACATATCCCTGTTGATCCAGAGGAAGGCACAACACCAGCCTACTCCCTCACAAATCCCTGTTGATCCAGAGGAAGGCGAAAAAACCCTTACAAGGCATGGTCCAATTAGCCCCTAAAGGGAAAAATTCCTTTCCGACTGATGGCAATCAGATAAAATCCCTGGATCAACATCATTAGGCATTACCTAGTAATTGTAGCCATGGATGTCTTTCAACGCAAGGAAAGCATCTAAGCCCCCTCTAAATGCAGGTATAGAGTTTGCCATAATGACTTCCTGTGGCAATGCATTCCTCATCTTAATCACTCTTACTGTAAAGAACCCTTTCCTAAATAAATGGCTAAAACGTTTTTCCTCCATGCGCAGATCATGTCCTCTAGTCCTTAGAGAAGGCCTAGGGAAGGCCTAGGGACAAAAAGCTCATCCGCCAAGCTATTATATTGCCCTCTGATGTATTTATACATGTTAATTAGATCCCCTCTAAGGCGTCTTTTCTCTAGACTAAATAAACCCAGTTTATCTAACCTTTCTTGGTAAGTGAGACCTTCCATCCCACGTATCAATTTTGTAGCTCGTCTCTGCACCTGCTCTAAAACTGCAATATCTTTTCTGTAATGTGGTGCCCAGAACTGACTTCCATATTCCAGATGTGGCCTTACTAGAGAGTTAAACAGGGGCAATATTATGCTAGCATCTCGAGTTTTTATTTCCCTTTTAATGCATCCCAAAATTTTGTTCGCTTTAGCTGCAGCGGCTTGGCATTGAGTACGATTATTTAACTTGTTGTCAATGAGTACTCCTAAGTCCTTCTCCAAGTTTGATGTCCCCAACTGTATCCCTTTTATTTTGTATGGTGCTAGACCATTAGTACGTCCAAAATGCATGACTTTACATTTGTCAACATTGAATTTCATCTGCCATGTATGTGCCCATATAGCCATCCTATCCAGATCCTGTTGCAATATCACACTATCTTCCTGAGAGTTGATGATTCTGCACAATTTTGTATCATCTGCAAAAATAGCAACATTGCTCACTACTGCATCTACTAGGTCATTAATAAACACGCAAATGCAAAATTTGCAAACCTTTTAGGCGTGCTCTCTTTTGTGATCGAGCCCTTTGTGTAGTGGTGTGTAGTGGTGTGTAGTGGTGTGTAGTGGTGTGTAGTGGTGTGTAGTGGCCGCCGTGCTTGTGTGCACATTTGTGAGAGTGCAGGTGATTGTGGATTTCCTGCTTCTATGGTTGGGCTGAGGTAGTTCAATGACAGTTAAGTGACCAAAAAACATTGATTCTGCACTGGCCCATTACAGGTGACAGTAGTGGATACTAGATGCCAGTAGTGGTGGTGAAGGATTATTGGGGTATGGTCGTGCACTACTAGGACCAGCAGACCTGTTTCCAACAGCTAAAGTGTGCACTGGACACACAGGATAGCAATGCAACAATAGTAAGAAAAAAGAAAAATAGCCCTTAGAAGGGTGAAATATTTTAGCAGTAAGCACTGACTGCACCTGTGTGCAACAGCTAAAGTGCACTGTGGACACACTGAACAGCAATATCACAAGATCAGAACCCAGCCTTTAGAAGGGCTCTGGGGGTTATGTAGATGGTAAATTGGTAATTTAGCAGCACAAAACTCCACTGGGGAAACAGAACAAAGACCTAACTAACACTTTCCCTATCTACAGCACACACTCCCTGATCTGACTAGTCCAGAAGCCAAACACAGACTGCAAAATGGCTTCTGTGCTGGCTTTCTGATAGGTGGAGAAGGGGGGCGGTCCAGGTGGGAGGGATAGCTGATTGGCTGCCATGTGCCTGTTGACTCTGGGATGAGAGGTCAAAATGTCACTTCATTATAATATATAGGGGTGGGTCGAATACGCCATGGGTTCGCCTGAGGGGACAAACAGAAACACCCATTGTTTGCCACGAACTATTCACCGGCAGAACAGTTTGGGCCATCTCTACCCAACTCCAGCTCATCCAGCAGGTGTTTCACATGCGCCATTACGTCTGTTTACACTAATCTACGTCTGAAACTTAATAAAGCAATTTAATAGTTGAAGTAGTGCCGGATACACTCTCTTCACTTGACAGATACAATAGACTTTTAGAGCATCAGGGTTTGGAATATAAGAAATATAGAAAATTTGAAATTAAAAAGTAATGTCCAGAACTCAAAAACATCCCACTTAGTCACTGAGGCCAGGCTGAGAAAATCAAATTGGGTGAACTTTTCTTGACAAGGGGGGCTGCCACTTATTTTTCTTCGCTAGAACAATAAATACATCTCTTGGGTGAAGCTCTGAAACAAATAAATATTTTAGCAGTTCTCACTAACAGCAGTAACATGTTCTGTTTGCAGTTTACAATGCCTACATTTACCCTTTGCCATTACTTTGTAATTTAGATTAAAGTCTTTAAAACGAAACAGCAGAAAAGATAAAGAAAAGTTTACTTTGTGGGGATTCTACAGGAGTTTAGCATAACTTGTTTTGTTTTTAGTTTTTTTTTTAGTTTATATAAATAGAGTTGCCTACTGTGTATCAAACTGAGTCAGTAAACACCCCATGGGCCACTGTGACCTTCCTGTGTGACATCTCTGCCAGTGTTTATGTCTGTTCCAAGCATCTTTCAGATGGTAATCACTGAACCTCTGCACTGCCCAGGAGGGTAGCTTTTATTTAAAGTCTATACACTGCTGATCCTTGCCCCAGCTCCTTCCAAGACAAGATCCAGCTAAGCTGCTCACAGTGGAAGAGTCCTATTTCTGGTTTTCCACAATCTATATCTATATCAAATAAACATAAAACCTGGCGCTCCTCACTACCTCCTTGCTTTCCTCTCTCCTATATCAATCTGGTTCGCTTACTGCATAAAAAGTGTGTGTAACACTCACAAAAATATTAAAAACATAAAAGCAGAGCGATCAACAGTAACAAGAACTGCAACACTAATGCTGCTAAGTAATCAATGTCCTCTTTGGCGTAAGCCTAATGCTGTCCAAACAAAGTTCATCCACATTTGATAAGTATAGGCTCTTCACTGTAAAACTTCCTCCAAAGAAATTGATAAATTTCTGTCACAGCACTTATCACTATACGCTCACCAGATCGGTTGGCCAATCTTTTCAGATCAGCAGTCAGCGTTTTTGGCCTTGCCAGCAAGAGATTCCTCCGATCACTTCACCAGCCTCTCCAGGCATCCGACCATAAGCTCAGAATAAAACAAGGGAAATGCAATAGTGTGATACCATTTGGATAGAGCTTAATATTATCACCAGTGCACCCCTTTTCCAGAACAGTGCCACCAACGTGCTTCCACCATAAACAGATACACAAGGCGCTCACCAGATGCACTGGCCGACCCGCAACAGACCAGCAATATAGCGTGTTGTTATAACTTCAGTTTTTGGGATAAAGGACATCCTAGGACTCAAACAAAGCCGACCATAGCATAATTCCGTTTGATTTTAATAAGTAATAAAAGTAGTGCACTTACAAATTTGCAGTAAAACATGCGCATATAAAAAAACGTAGCACAGGATCCTCCAGCGTCTCCTCAGCTCCTTAGGCTCCGCCCTACTAGTTTCGTCCAATGACTCATCATCGAGCCCCTGATGAGTCATTGGACGAAACTAGTAGGGCGGAGCCTAAGGAGCTGAGGAGACGCTGGAGGATCCTGTGCTACGTTTTTTTATATGCGCATGTTTTACTGCAAATTTGTAAGTGCACTACTTTTATTACTTATTAAAATCAAACGGAATTATGCTATGGTCGGCTTTGTTTGAGTCCTAGGATGTCCTTTATCCCAAAAACTGAAGTTATAACAACACGCTATATTGCTGGTCTGTTGCGGGTCGGCCAGTGCATCTGGTGAGCGCCTTGTGTATCTGTTTATGGTGGAAGCACGTTGGTGGCACTGTTCTGGAAAAGGGGTGCACTGGTGATAATATTAAGCTCTATCCAAATGGTATCACACTATTGCATTTCCCTTGTTTTATTCTGAGCTTATGGTCGGATGCCTGGAGAGGCTGGTGAAGTGATCGGAGGAATCTCTTGCTGGCAAGGCCAAAAACGCTGACTGCTGATCTGAAAAGATTGGCCAACCGATCTGGTGAGCGTATAGTGATAAGCGCTGTGACAGAAATTTATCAATTTCTTTGGAGGAAGTTTTACAGTGAAGAGCCTATACTTATCAAATGTGGATGAACTTTGTTTGGACAGCATTAGGCTTACGCCAAAGAGGACATTGATTACTTAGCAGCATTAGTGTTGCAGTTCTTGTTACTGTTGATCGCTCTGCTTTTATGTTTTTAATAAAATCTATATCTATAAAATCGGATGTGTGTGTGTGTGTATGTGCCGCGATCACGCGAAAACGCCTTGACCGATTTGAACGAAACTTGGTATACAGATCCCTTACTACCTGGGATGATATGTTCTGGGGGTCTCGCGGCCCCCCTGCACACGTGGGCGGAGCTACAAACAGCAAATCACATTTCACCCATTCAAGTCAATGGAAAAAATGTAAAAGGCTGCCATTCTCACAGTAAACAAGCCAGAGTCCCCATACTTGACACAGTTGGTCACTTGGTGACCGAGGTTACAAAGCCAGGAAAAGTGGGTGGAGCATAAAGCTGCTAATCAAATTTCAGCCATTCATTTTAAATGGGAAAATGTAAACTGCAACCATTCTTAGACTGTTAATCGCAGGGATCTCAGACTTGCCACAGTTGGTCACTGAGTGAATTCAATTAAGATTCAAGAAAGTGGGTGGAGCCTTCAACAGCCAATCAAAATTCACCTATTGATTTTTAAGGGAAATATTTAAACTGCTGCCATTCTTCCAACTGTTAATGGCAGAGGTTTCAAAGTTGCTACAGTCGGTCTTTGGGTGACTGGGGTCAAAATTCACAAAATGGGCGGGGCCACAAACAGCCAATCAGATTTCCTTGGTGGATAAACTGCTTCCATTCACACATTTTTGATGCCAGGAACCTGAAAGCTCACAAACTTGGTCACTGGGTGACTGTGTGTCAAGGTTACAAAAAGTGGGCAGAGCTAAAAACAAATTTTACTAGGAAAATATAAACTGTAGCCATTCTTACACCATTAATGGCAGAGTTCTCAAACTTTGCACAGTTGGTCACTAGAGTTGGGCCGAACGGTTCGCCTGCGAACGGTTCCATGCGAACTTCAGTGGTTCGCGTTCGCGTCCCGCAGGCGAACCTTTGCGGAAGTTCGGTTCGCCCCATAATGCACATGGAGGGTCAACTTTGACCCTCTACATCACAGTCAGCAGGCCCAGTGTAGCCAATTAGGCTACACTAGCCCCTGGAGCCCCACCCCCCCTTATATAAGGCAGGCAGCGGGGGCCATTACGGTCACTCGTGTGCTGCCTGCGTTAGTGAGAGTAGGGCGAGCTGCTGCAGACTGTCTCTCAGGGAAAGATTAGTTAGGCTTAACTTGTTCCTGTCTGGCTGCATACCTGTTCTGTGAACCCACCACTGCATACCTGTGCTGTGAACCCACCACTGCATACCTGTGCTGTGAACCCACCACTGCATACCTGTGCTGTGAACCCACCACTGCATACCTGTTCAGTGAACCCACCACTGCATACCTGTGCTGTGAACCCACCACTGCATACCTGTTCAGTGAACCTGCCACTGCATACCTGTTCTGTTCAGTGTACCCGCCACTGTATACCTGTTCATTGAACCCACCACTGCATACCTGTGCTGTGAACCCACCACTGCATACCTGTTCTGTGAACCCACCACTGCATACCTGTGCTGTGAACCCACCACTGCATACCTGTTCAGTGAACCTGCCACTGCATACCTGTTCTGTTCAGTGGACCCGCCACTGTATACCTGTTCATTGAACCCACCACTGCATACCTGTGCTGTGAACCCACCACTGCATACCTGTTCTGTGAACCCACCACTGCATACCTGTGCTGTGAACCCACCACTGCATACCTTTCAGTGAACCTGCCACTGCATACCTGTTCTGTTCAGTGGACCCGCCACTGTATACCTGTTCATTGAACCCACCACTGCATACCTGTGCTGTGAACCCACCACTGCATACCTGTGCTGTGAACCCACCACTGCATACCTGTTCTGTGAACCCACCACTGCATACCTGTTCAGTGAACCCGCCACTGCATACCTGTTCTGTTCAGTGGACCCGCCACTGTATACCTGTTCAGTGAACCCGCCACTGCATACCTGTTCTGTTCAGTGGACCCGCCACTGTATACCTGTTCAGTGAACCCGCCACTGCATACCTGTTGTGTTCAGTGAACCTGCCACTGCATACCTGTTCTGTGAACCCGCCACTGTATACCTGTTCTGTTTAGTGAACCCACCACTGTATACCTGTTCTGTTTAGTGAACCCGCCACTGCATACCTGTTCTGTTCAGTGGACCCGCCACTGTATACCTGTTCAGTGAACCCGCCACTGCATACCTGTTGTGTTCAGTGAACCTGCCACTGCATACCTGTTCTGTGAACCCGCCACTGTATACCTGTTCTGTTTAGTGAACCCGCCACTGCATACCTGTTCTGTTCAGTGGACCCACCACTGTATACCTGTTCAGTGAACCCGCCACTGCATACCTGTTGTGTTCAGTGAACCCGCCACTGCATACCTGTTGTGTTCAGTGAACCTGCCACTGCATACCTGTTCTGTGAACCCGCCACTGTATACCTGTTCTGTTTAGTGAACCCGCCACTGTATACCTGTTCTGTTTAGTGAACCCGCCACTGCATACCTGTTCTGTTCAGTGGACCCGCCACTGTATACCTGTTCAGTGAACCCGCCACTGCATACCTGTTCTGTTCAGTGGACCCGCCACTGTATACCTGTTCAGTGAACTCGCCACTGCATACCTGTTCTGTTCAGTGAACCCGCCACTGCATACCTGTTGTGTTCAGTAAACCTGCCACTGCATACCTGTTCTGTGAACCCGCCACTGTATACTTGTTCTGTTTAGTGAACCCGCCACTGTATACCTGTTCTGTTTAGTGAACCCGCCACTGCATACCTGTTCTGTTCAGTGGACCCGCCACTGTATACCTGTTCAGTGAACCTGCCACTGCATACCTGTTGTGTTCAGTGAACCTGCCACTGCATACCTGTTCTGTGAACCCGCCACTGTATACCTGTTCTGTTCAGTGAACCCACCGCATCAGTGCGCATACCTGTGCAGTTAAGTGAACCCACCTACCTACGTGAGTGCACGCAGTGTGATATACCACTCCGTGCATACCCGATATGGACAAAACAGGTAGAGGAAGAGGTAGTGCCAGAGCCAGAGGAAGGCCACCCGGCAGGTCTGCGCGAGGTCGTGTAAATGTAATTTCGTGTGGACCTGGCCCACAGTACAGTGCTCGGAAGAAGGCACGTCCCATCACCTCCCAAGATTGTCAGGACGTGGTTGAGTATTTAGCGACACAGAACACCTCATCTTGCTCAGCCACCAGCACTACTACTAGCACCACTTCCGCTGCATTTGACACTTCGCAAGAATTATTTAGTGGTGAAATCACTGATGCACAGCCATTGTTGTTACAGCCAGATGAATTTTCACCAGCTCATATGTCTGAGTTACGCGGCAACACTATGGATGTAACGTGTCAGGAGGATGAAGGACCTACTGATGGTGCAAGTTTGGATTTGTCTGAGGCAAGCGAAGCTGGGCAGGATGACTACGATGATGACGGTAATAGGGATCCTCTGTATGTTCCCAATAGAGGAGATGAAGAGGGGGACAGTTCAGAGGGGGAGTCAGAGAGTAGTAGGAGGAGAGAAGTTGCTGAAAGAAGCTGGGGCAGCTCTTCGTCAGAAACAGCTGGTGGCAGAGTCCGGCACCATGTATCGCCACCTATGTACAGCCAGCCAACTTGCCCTTCAGCATCAGCTGCTGAGGTCCCCATAGTGCCCACATCCCAGGGTGGCTCAGCGGTGTGGAAATTTTTTAATGTGTGTGCCTCAGATCGGACCAAAGCCATATGTTCGCTCTGCCAACAAAAATTGAGCCGTGGAAAGGCCAACACTCACGTAGGGACAAGTGCCTTACGAAGGCACCTGGAGAAAAGGCACAAACAGCAATGGGATGGCCACCTGAGCAAAAGCAGCAGCAGCACACAAAAGCAAAGCCACCCTCCTTCTCCTCTTCCTCCTCCATCAGGTGCAATATCTGCTTCTGCCGCTTTCTCCCTTCCACCTTCACAGGCACCCTCCTCCACTCCGCCTCTGCCCTTGAGCGGTTCCTGCTCCTCTGCCCACAGCAGCAGTCAGGTGTCCGTGAAGGAAATGTTTGAGTGGAAGAAGCCAATTTCGGCCAGTCACCCCCTTGCCCGGCGTCTGACAGCTGGCGTGGCGGAACTGTTAGCTCGGCAGCTGTTACCACACCGGCTGGTGGACTCTGAGGCCTTCCGTAAATTTGTGGCCATCGGAACACCGCAGTGGAAGATGCCAGGCCGCACTTATTTTTCGAGAAAGGCCATACCCCAACTGCACCGTGAAGTTGAGAGGCAAGTGGTGTCATCTCTTGCGAAGAGCGTTGGGTCAAGGGTACACCTGACCACGGATGCCTGGTCTGCCAAGCACGGGCAGGGCCGCTACATTACCTACACAGCCCATTGGGTGAACCTGGTGGTGAACGATGGCAAGCAGGGCGCAGCGGACCAAATTGTGACACCTCCACGGCCTGCAGGCAGGCCTCCTGCCACCTCCTCTCCTCCTGCTACATGCTCTTCGCTGTCCTCCTCCTCCTTGGCTGAGTGGCAGTTCTCCTCTCCAGCTACACAGCCCCAGCTCCGCAGGGCCTATGCTGCATGCCAGGTAAGACGGTGTCACGCCATCTTAGACATGTCTTGTCTCAAAGTGGAGAGTCACACTGGAGCAGCTCTCCTGGCTGCTCTTAAGAAACAGGTGGATGAGTGGCTGACCCCGCAACACCTGGAGATAGGCAACGTGGTGTGCGACAACGGCAGCAATCTGCTTGCCGCTTTGCATATGGGGAAGCTGACACACATACCCTGCATGGCACATGTCATGAATCTAGTGGTTCAAAGATTTGTGGCAAAGTACCCTGGCTTAGCGAATGTCCTGAAGCAGGCCAGGAAGTTCTGTGGGCATTTGAGGCGGTCTTACACAGCCATGGCACGCTTTGCGGAAATTCAGCGCAAAAACAACATACCGGTGAGACGCCTCATTTGCGATAGCCCGACTCGCTGGAACTCGACCCTGCTCATGTTCTCCCGCCTGCTAGAACAGAAGAAAGCCGTGACCCACTACCTCTACAACTACAGTAGAATGAAACAGTCTGGGAAGATGGGGATGTTCTGGCCCGACAACTGGACACTGATGGAAAATGCATGCAGGCTCATGCGGCCGTTTGAGGAGGTGACCAACCTGGTGAGCCGCAGTGAGGGCACCATCAGCGACTTAATTCCCTATGCTTACTTCTTGGAGCGTGCTGTGCGTAGAGTGGCGGATGAAGCTGTGAATGAGCGTGACCAGGAACCGTTACGGCAGGAACAGGCATGGGACCAATTTTCATCAGACCCAGCTGTTTCCTCAACACCTGCGGCAGCACAGAGGGGGGAGGAGGAGGAAGAAGAGAAGTCGTGTGCAGAAGACGAGTCAGACTCAGAGGATGATGAGCAAGGTGTTTCTTTGGGGGAGGAGGAGGAGGAGGAGGGGACAGCAGCAGGAGAACAACCTCAGCAGGCATCGCAAGGGGCTTGTGCTGCTCAACCTTCCCGTGGTATTGTTCGCGGCTGGGGGGAGGAGGTTGACTTACCTGACGTCACTGAGGAAGAGCAAGAGGAGATGGAGGGTACTGGATCCGACTTTGTGCAGATGTCGTCTTTTATGCTGTCCTGCCTGTTGAGGGACCCCCGTATAAAAAACCTCAAGGGGAATGACCTGTACTGGGTGGCCACACTACTAGACCCTCGGTACAGGCACAAAGTGGCGGACCTGTTACCAACTCACCGGAAGGTGGAAAGGATGCAACACATGCAGAACCAGCTGTCAACTATGCTTTACAATGCCTTTAAGGGTGATGTGACGGCACAACGCCAGCAAGGTACCACTGCCACTAATCCTCCTCCCGTGTCCACGCAGTCAAAGACAGGACGCTCCAGCGATCTCATGGTGATGTCGGACATGCGGACGTTCTTTAGTCCAACGCCTCGCCGTAGCCCTTCCGGATCCACCCTCCACCAACGCCTGGAACGGCAGGTAGCCGACTACCTGGCCTTAAGTGTGGATGTAGACACTGCTGTGAACAGCGATGAGGAACCCTTGAACTACTGGGTGCGCAGGCTTGACCTGTGGCCAGAGCTGTCCCAATTTGCCATCCAACTTCTCTCCTGCCCTGCCGCAAGCGTCCTGTCAGAAAGGACCTTCAGCGCAGCTGGAGGCATTGTCACAGAGAAGAGAAGTCGCCTAAGTCACAAAAGTGTTAAGTACCTCACCTTTATCAAAATGAATGAGGCATGGATCCCGGAGGGCTGCTGCCCGCCCCAAGACTAAGTCAGTCCCCGCACACACAGCATCTCTGCCTGCACGCCGTGTGACTGGCTGCCTGGCCTGCCCCAAGAAGACTAAGTCGCTCCCAGTCCCTCCACACAGCATGTCTGCCTGCAGGCCGCTTGACTACCTTCTCCGCCACCACCAACAGGGTCCGGGACTCCAGGCGGATTGCTGAATTTTTTAGGCCGCTGCTAGCAGCGGCCGCTGTAATAATTTTTCTGGTGCGTGTACATGACTGCCTAATTTTTCTGGCTGCACTGCGGGCAGCTGCAACAACAAAAGAAAAGGCATGTACATGCGCCCATTCCCCTTCGTGATCATTACCTTGCCATGGTGAAGGGGCTTGCGTATCACAATGAAGCAATGACCGGCGCCTAGATGAGTGTCTCGGGGGGCACACCCACGATAATAAGGTCGTTGCCTCATTGTGGTCAGACCAAATTTGATCAGCTGGACAGTCACTGTTCTGTCATTCAGCTACATCAGCCAGGCAACCATATGGGCTGTAAAGCCACCAAAACCTGCACTCTCGCCATGGTGCGCACCAGTCCAGCACGGCCGTCACTACACAAACAGCTGTTTGCGGTGCGTTACACGGTGAGTTTGGTGTGTCAGTGTGAAGCAGTACCTTAATTACACTACCTGATTGATGTATACACATGCAAGATGTTTGAAAACACTTTAGGCCTGTCATTTAGCATTCAATGTGATTTCTGCCCTTAAAACGCTGCTTTGCGTCAAATCCAGATTTTTCCCCGGGACTTTTGGCATGTATTCCACTCCGCCATGCCCCCCTCCAGGTGTTAGACCCCTTGAAACATCTTTTCCATCACTTTTGTGGCCAGCATAATTATTTTTTTTTTCAAAGTTCGCATCCCCATTGAAGTCTATTGCGGTTCGCGAACTTTAACGCGAACCGAACCTTCCGCGGAAGTTCGCGAACCAGGTTCGCGAACCTAAAATCGGAGGTTCGGCCCAACTCTATTGGTCACTGGGTGAATGAGATTAAGAATTTGGAAGGTAGGTGGAGCCTACAACAGCCAATAAAAATTCACCTTTTGGTTTTCAAAGGGAATATTTAAGCTGCTACCATTCTTATACTGTTAATAGCAGATGCCTCAAACCTGGTACAGTTGGTTATTGGGTGACTGGGGTTCAAATTCAGAAAGGGGGCAGAGCCACAAACAGCCAATCAGATTTGTTTATTTTTCAATGGGTATATACAAAGTATTGATACCAAGCAGAGCCGGATCTTCAACCAGGCACTACAAGCTCCTGCTTAGGGCCCCATTAAGAGTCAAAAGGGCCTGTAATGTGCTTGTAAATAGCATGTAATTTGCTGTTCTTACTGCTGCTGCTGCTAAGGGGCCCCAGAATGTACTCATCGGGCAGGCAGCAGAGCAGCTCTTTTGCTATTTCTGAAAGGCTGAGCATCTGCGTTACCATGGTAACGAGACGCTCTCCACTCCAGCCTTCACCACGTGACTCTAGTCAGCTCGCTGTGGCTGGGTGAGGCTGCTGACCTCATTGCCCCACTCCTGATGTGTGCGTCCAGAGCCGGGACAAGGTCCTCCAGCACCCAAGGCTGAGACACCAAAGTGCGCCCCTCCATCCCTCCCACCCCAGCTGTCACACACTGATTGCTATTAGACTAAGAGGTGCCACAGGGCCCACAACCTCCCCAACACCCTAATATCTAGTTATCTGGCTTGCAGTCACTGCCATGTATCCCCTTTTCCTATTTCTTTCTGCTTCAAACACAATTAGGAATGACAGCTGAATGAATTCTGCGCCCCCTCCTACACTGCGCCCTGAGGCTGGAGCCTCTCCAGCCTATGCCTCGGCCCGGCCCTGTGTGCGTCTCCTTCCCTCCAGTCAGTAGCACATTCCTTTTACTTCTGGCATCTCCCTCCAGCTCCAGCTAATACAAAGGAGAGAGGAGAGGCAGCTGAGCCCGCCCCATCCCCACATCAAACAGGTTGGAAAGATAAATCCCTCCATCCTGCCCCGTGCTGCAGAGGCTATGTCTGTGTGTGGCTGTGTGACCACACTGACAGCTCAGCCAGCCAGACAGGTAATAAAGTGCAGCAGATAATCTGCACACACAGTAAACATCAGTGGAGCTGCTAACCTGATGTGTGATTCCTGACAGAGCTTTCCTGTGTTTGTAAATGGCATTTTTCATGTGAAGGTGCCCACAAGTTAGATGATGATATGTGGGCAGACTGACCAAGAGACAGATCTCTCTTTGATCAAATCTGATCCAAGAGAGATCTGTGGCTGCCCATACACCACAGACCGATTCCTGAGAGAGATTTTAGTATGAAATCTATTGGGAATCAGCCTTGTGATGCCGCCTCCATTGCTGCCCCAATAATGTGAATGTGCCTCCCCATGCAATTAATACTGTACCTGTCCGCTGTGTCCCGCCGTGGTCCCTATTCATCTTCTGCATTGCCGACGGGCTTCCGGCGTTCAGCACGTGGGGTGTGTGACGTCACCCAGCATAATCTACAGAAGCCAGCGGCAATGCGGACGATGCACAGAGACCAAGGCAGGAGACAGAGGATAGTTTGTGTTTGCCACGCATTCCCAATATCCCACGTTGCTACTGCCGTGCACCCCAGCAACTGTGTCATCTAGTGTCTTGCAGCATGTCCGATTGATACATTTGACTAATTTCGGGCTGAAATTGGTCAAATCGGGCATGCTTGTGGTGGCTCCAATTTGCATCTGATTCGATAATTATCAAAGCGGATGCTTGATCGCTCACCAAGTCGAGTGATTCCCTAAGTCTCCCCCTGAAATGCCTATATGTTGTTTAATGTACAGATGTTTGCTTTATGTGCATGATTAGTGAATGTGTTTATTAGTGGGCTAGCTTTTACACTTATACTATATTCCATTAAAAAATATTTTTTTCCAAACCTGGCATGCTTTTAAATTGTACCTGAGACTAATGGTACACAAGCATTTAAAATTCAATAAAATGTAAACTTATTTGGGGCTTCCTCCAGCCCCCGATAGTCCATGGGTTTCCTCTGTGTCTGGTCCCATCCATACTCCCCCTGTCCACCCAGCACATGCGCAGCCCCTCCTGCACACATGCTTGGTTGTACTCCCGTAGCTGGGAGTGCTCTGCGCATGCGCAGTTAGGAGCTCGAACACTGATGGTCATAGGAAGGCGACCAAGCACATACGTGAGCATGCGCAGTAGACCCCAATTACTGGGCTGGAAAGCAGGGGAACAGATGGGACTGGGCACACATTGAGGGAGCCCATGGTCTACAGGGGGCTGGAGGAAGCCCCAGGTCAGTAGAAATGTTTGTGTACTACTTGCTTTATTGTATATCGAGAACAGGGTAAGGGGTTTTGCTGGGATTGTGAATTAGTTTGTCTGTCTCACACCTTGTGGAAATAGGTAGCGCAGTTTTTTTTAATTATCTGCATTTGTCTATTGGGGCACGCAGTGCCTGCATTTGTCTATTGGGGACAAATGTTGGATGCATTTATCTATTAAAAGCACATGGTGGCTGCATTTGTTGATTGGTGGCATACAGTGTGTGTGGGGAGGGCCCAAATCTGGTACTTTGCTTAGGGCCCCATTTGGACTTAATCCGGCTCTGATACCAAGGACCCCAAAGCTGATAAACTTGATAATTGAGGGACTGTATGTCAAGGTTAGAAAAACTGTGTGGTGCCAACAACTTATTTTTTTACATGGCAGGGTTCCCAAACTTGACACAATTGGCCACTGGGTGACTGCGATTAATATTCAGAAATGTGGGTGGAGCCTACAACAGCCAATCAAAATTTACCTATTGATTTTCAAGGGGGAACATTTACATTGCTACCATTCTTACACTGTTAATGGCAGAGTTCTCAAACCTGATACAGTCAGTTATTGGGTGACTGGGGTCCAAATTCACTAAAGTGGGTGGAGCCACAAACAGCCAATCTGATTTTTTAGATTGATTTCAGCCATTCTGTTATTGGCAGGGTTTTCAAACTTGACATAGTTGGCCACTGGGTGACTGGGACTAATATTCAGGAAAGTGGGTGGAGCCTACAGCAGCCAATCAAAATTAACCTTTTGATTTTCAAGGGGAATATTTACATTGCTGACATTCATGCACTCTTAATGGCAGAGGCCTTAAGTCTGGTACAGTCAGTCACTGGGAGACTGGGGTTTAAATTCTGAAAAGGGAGTGGGCCAAAACAGCCAATCAGATTTGTTTAATTTCAATGGTAAAATGCAACTTATTGATGCCAAAGACCCCACAGCTCATAAACTTGGTCATTGAGTGACTGTATGTCTAGAAATAGTGGGCAGAGCCAAAAACAACTAACTTTTTACATAGACAATATAAATTGCAGCTATTCTTACACTGTTAATGGCAGGGTTCTCAAACTTCACACAGTTGGTCACTGGGGGACTAGGATTAATATTCGGAAAAGTAGGTGGAGCCTACAAGAGCCAATCAAAATTCACCTATTGATTTTCAAGGGGAATATTGAAACTGCTGTCATTCTTACACTGTTAATGGCAGAGGCCTCAAACCTGCTACAGTCGGTCATCAAGTGACTGGGGTTCAAATTCACTAAAGGGGTGGAACCACAAACAGCTAATCAGTTTTGCTTTTTTTGGATAAACTGTTTCCATTTACACAATTTTGATGCCAGGAACCCAAAAGCTCACAAAATTGTTCATTGAGTAGTGACTGTGTGTCAAGGTTACAAAATGTGGGTGGAGTCAAAAACAGATTTTTCTGGGAAATTGTAAACTGCAGCCCTTCTTCGTTGTTAATGGCAGTGTTCTCAAACTTTGCACAGCTGGTTACTGGGTGACTGGGATTCATATTCAGAAAAGTGGGTGGAGCCTAAAAAAGCCAATCAAAAGCACCTGTTGATTTTCAAGGGGAATATTAAAAATGCTACCATTCATTGCACTGTTAATGGCACAAGCATCAAACCTGGTACAGTTAGTCATTGGTCACTCAGTGAATGGGATTAATATTCAGAAAAATGGGTGGAGCCTACGAAAGTGTATTAAGCTTCACCTATTGCTTTTTAAGGGAATATTTAATTGCTACCATTCTTGCACTGTTAATGGCACAGGCCTCAAACCTGGTACAGTTGGTCATTGGGTGACTAGGGTTCAAATTCAGAAAAGGGGGTGGAGCCACAAACAACCCATCAGATTTTTTCATTTCAATGCAAATTATTGAGGCCAAAGACTACAAAGCTCACAAACTTGGTCATTGACTAATTGTGTGTTAGAGTTAGAAAAAGTGGGTGGAGCCGACACTAGCCAAATACATACCCGGGCAATGCCGGGCAATCAGCTAGTATATATATATATATATATATATATATATATATATATATATATATATATATATATATATATATATATATATGTATATATATATATATATATATATATATATATATATATATATATATATACTGTATATATATACATATACATATGTACACATACATATGGACAAAATAATGGAAATTCCTAACATTTTGGCATCGTAATCTTTGAACATGTTTTAAGCAATCAAGACTTGACATATGTTAATTTTTTTTTGTTTATTATTTTTGTTATTTGATATGTTTAATTAAAATAATTGATTTGATGGATATTTAAACCAAAGTTGGTTATAATTTATAAAAATGCCAGTTCTCTCACACTTTCAAAGAGGCTAAATTATTGGTGCTCGTATGGCAAGCGCTATTGTAACGAACAGTGCCCGAATGCTTGGAAAAATGTGATTTTCTCTGACGAATCTTCGTTTACCTTATTTCCAACCTCCGGCCGAGTGTACGTTTGGAGACAGCCGAAAAAAGCATTTCATCCAGACTGCCTTCTCCCAACCGTAAAACATGGCGGGGGTTCTGTGATGGTCTGGGGTGCTATTTCTTGGAAATCCTCCGGGCCAATGATTTCCCTTCATGGAAGAATTAACAGCCAAGACTATTTAGGAATTTTGGGTGACCAAGTTCATCCTATGGTTCAAGAACTGTTTCCGGAGGGGAATGCCATATTTCAAGATGATAATTCCCCAATCCATGCAGCTAGAATTGTTAAAGAATGGCACGAGGAACATTCTAATGAAGTTGAGCATCTCATCTGGCCACCACAATCCCCAGACCTCAACATTATTGAGCATTTATGGTCGTTATTAGAGATTCAAATAAGAAGTCGATTTCCACAACCATTGTCTCTAAAAGAACTGGAGGGCGTTTTAACTGAAGAATGGGCTAAAATTCCTTTGGAAACAATTCACAATTTGTATGAATCAATACCTCGGAGAATTGAGGCTGTAATTGCCGTAAAAGGTGGGCCTACATCATATTAAAATATATTTTGTTGATTTTCAAGGTATTTAGCTCATTGAGACAAAAATCTGTCTTTGATGTTTTCACGTTTGGATCTGAGGCAATATGTACATTTGCATAGGGCATAGGTTGGATATATATATATCTATATACCTATTTATCCTATTTATCAATATCTATGTATCTATCTAATTTTCTTTCTACTATATACGTATTTAGTTGAGCCACACAAGAACAAGGATTGGACTTCAGCCTGTGATCTCTGTGGTAGTTTTTACAAACAGCATTATAATAAGTCTGTCAACTGGCTTAGGTGTAATTTTTCTATTAAACTAATTTATTCCCATTATAATAAGTGGACATGTCAGCCACATTGTTCAGACAAGCCAACTGCTGGCCTTACGTTGTAAATATAACATATTCATTGGTGTTATTCCATATACACTTGATTAAAGTAAACAAATTAATGATGTTTTCTCCTATTTTTTTCTTTTCATTTAGTCATTTTAAACTGGAACATTACTTTTAAAACTGGAAAATTATTATTATGTTTGTACAGTATTGTGTAGTGTATGTGTTGCAGTCTAGGGTCAATTTAGGCGGGAGCCAATTAACCAATCTGTATGTTTTTGGGATGTGGGAGGAAACCGGCGTGCCTGGAGGAAACCCACGCAGACATGGGGAGAACATACAAACTCCTTGTAGATGTTGACCTAGCTGGGATTACGAACAGGGGACCCAGTGCTGCAAGGCAAGAGCGCTAACCACTGAGCCACTGTGCTGCCCATATTTTTCTCTTGCTAGCTATATCTGCTGATAGATTTAATATACAATACAATATGCATTTCTAAATTATTAAGTCAATGTTTGCCCATTGTAGAATCTTGAAACCTGACCCTGATTTACATACTTAAATGTATCAGAGATGCCGGAATCTTTACTGCTGGCAAGATGGGTGAATCACTGGGGAATATTTTTTTTCATCTGTGGGTGACCATAACATTTCATAGAAAAAACTGCATGACATCACAGCCTAGGCTATGACATCACTGGGAGAGTGGGATTACCTGTACATGCCAACACAGAGCAATATAAAGATACCAGAAGCATTTCTGGTGCTAAACCAGGCTATTTTAGGTAACAATGGGTATCTTGATTCCTGAATAATTTATTATATTCTTCTGTTTGTCAATACAGTTCTGCTTTAAGTCACTGTAATGTTACTGTAACGATTGTGTAATTATTTCTGTAGTCAGCGCCCAGGATGCGCACTGACACTGCGGAAATCCTCCACAAGCGTATAATCTGAAAGTACCCAGCAATGGTGCTATGCACCTGTAGAGGGGAATTCCTGCCGGCAGATGGAGCTGTGCAGGGATGGTCGTAGTCAGCCAACTTCGCTATGCTGGAAATACGTGTAGTTTTACGCAATTACGCTTCGCCAAACTACGGCTTCGAAAACAAATATTCGCTTCGTATGCATTTCGTAGAATACGTGTTAAAATACGCAATTACGCGTAGTGCGAAGCGTAGTGTATGCGGATACTCATGCCCGTATGCAGAAAATTGTACGCATTAATTTCTTTAGAAATGCATATACTGGGTTTCCCTTCTATGCGTACATTCCCCTTTCCAATGCGTAAATTTGTATGCATACATTCGCATGCGGAAAATTAGACGCGAGTAACGCATTCGTAGTTCACTACGCAATACACATGTTAACTACGCATAGTGGGCGTAAGCGTAAGCGTAGGATTGAAACTTCGCCTATGAACTACGATGCGTAGATGCGAACTACTATGCGTAAATTCGCACTGGCGTAGTTTCTGCTCATCCCTGGAGCTGTGGAGAACAGAGGAACAACCCCTCTGTAGCGGAAACCAAGTGAGAACGCAATCGCAAGAGATGACGATTGCAAACAGCGAAACAAGACTGAGTAAACACAGAGAAGGAATGTATGTATGTCCACCAATCTAGTCGCCACCCAGCGACGGCGAACACACAACAGCAGAAACCAAATGAGAACGCAATCGCAAGAGATGACGATTGCTAACAGGGAAACAAGACTGAATAAGCACAGAGATATAATGTATATGTGTCCACCAATCCAGTCGCCACCCAGCGACGGTGAACACGCAACAACGGAAACGAAGTGGGAACACAATCGCAAGAGTGGTGATTGCCAATAGAGACACAAGACTGGATTAGACAGAGCACAAGTGTAGCAGGAAAGACATAACAATAACAATGATCAGAACGTCAAGGGAAATAACAAACGCTAGCTAAACGCGAACACCGCACTCATTCGCAACAGCGAACGCGTTTAAGCACGATCACCACGCGTTAGGCGCCCAGTGATAAGCGTGCCACCCTAACTAACCAACACAACACAAACACGAAATAGGGAACGCGAGCGCTTGCTGAACGGTTACCTCACCAAGCCTACAGCAAGCGTTCGTACCAGACAACACAGAGAGAAGGAGCAGCCAGCAGCAACCGCAGCTCTGGCCTACACTCCCAGACAGAGCACAGAAGGAACCACCGCTGCTACCGCTAGAGCAGATGCGATCCAGAAAGAAAAACAGATGGGGCGACCAGTAGCAACTGCTGCTCTGGTTAGCACCCCTAAGACAGAATACAGAAGGAACCACCGCCACTACCGTTAGGGCGAGTGCGATCCAAATAGACAGAACGATTTCCTGTCGACCGCCGCTGGCGACAAGACAATCGCAAGACAGACCGATTCACAATCGCCAATCGCTGGCGACCGTGCAATCGAACAGACAAAACAGATAATACAACCTGACTGCACTAGAAGGGATGCCTAGTGCAGTCCCAAGGAATTACTCTAAGATAATCTTAGCAAACAATAGCAAAGGCTGACACTCCAGGTGTTAGCAGGAACAAACCATCATGACCAGCAAAGGACTCTGGGAGAACATGGTATTTATACTGCAAGCCTTCAAAGGAGGCAACTAGGCAATTTGCATGACAAGTATATGCAAATTCCTCAGCAGCAGAGCAGGTCTGAAACTTGCAAAGTGAAGACAGGTCTCTTTTCCAGAGACCTGCAGCCCTCAGACTTAAGGAATGGTCAAACAGCTGTCTGCCTGTGCAGACAGCTGAGCGGATCATTACAGTTACGTACTTTAATACTTACCTAACATGCCTGTCAAGCCTTCATGTGTAATAATTATAGAAAAAAACAGTGGCATAGCTAAGGAGCTCTGGGCACCAGTGCAAGTTCTACATGGGGCCCTCTCAAGCATTCTATACATTGCAATTGATACAGCAAGCGCACCAAAAACTGCCAATGGCAACTACAGTGTCACAGGTGCAAAAAGGGGATGGGGAGCAGTTTGTTAATGATTACCCCTAAACACTCTATACATAGCAATCCCTGCCAATGGCAACTACAGTGTCAGAGGTGCAAGAAGGGGATGGGGAGCAGCTTGTTACTGATTTCCCCCAAGCACTCTATACATAGCAATCCCTGCCAATGGCAACTACAGTGTCAGAGGTACAAGAAGGGGATGGGGAGCAGCTTGTTACTGATTACCCCCAAGCACTCTATACATAGCAATCCCTGCCAATGGCAACTACAGTGTCAGAGGTGCAAGAAGGGGATGGGGAACAGCTTGTTACTGATTACCCCCAAGCACTCTATACATAGCAATCCCTGCCAATGGCAACTACAGTGTCAGATATGCAAGAAGGGGATGGGGAGCAGTTTGTTAATGATTACCCCTAAGCACTCTATACATAGCAATCCCTGGCCTGCCAATGGCAACTACAGTGTCAGAGGTGCAAGAAGGGGATGGGAACAGCTTGTTACTGATTACCCCCAAGCACTCTATACATAGCAACCCCTGCCAATGGCAACTACAGTGTCAGATATGCAAGAAGGGGATGGGGAGCAGTTTGTTAATGATTACCCCTAAGCACTCTATACATAGCAATCCCTGCCAATGGCAACTACAGTGTCAGAGGTGCAAGAAGGGGATGGGGAGCAGCTTGTTACTGATTTCCCCCAAGCACTCTATACATAGCAATCCCTGCCAATGGCAACTACAGTGTCAGAGGTGCAAGAGGGGGATGGGGAGCAGCTTGTTACTGATTACCCCCAAGCACTCTATACATAGCAATCCCTGCCAATGGCAACTACAGTGTCAGAGGTGCAAGAAGGGGATGGGGAACAGCTTGTTACTGATTACCCCCAAGCACTCTATACATAGCAATCCCTGCCAATGGCAACTACAGTGTCAGAGGAGCAAGAAGGGGATGGGAAACAGCTTGTTACTGATAACCCCCAAGCACTCTATACATAGCAATCCCTGCCAATGGCAACTACAGTGTCAGAGGTGCAAGAAGGGGATGGGGAGCAGCTTGTTACTGATTACCCCCAAGCACTCTATACATAGCAATCCCTGCCAATGGCAACTACAGTGTCAGAGGAGCAAGAAGGTGCTGGGGAGCAGCTTGTTACTGATTACCCCCAAGCACTCTATACATAGCAATCCCTGCCAATGGCAGCTACAGTGTCAGAGGAGCAAGAAGGTGCTGGGGAGCAGCTTGTTACTGATTACCCCCAAGCACTCTATACATAGCAATCCCTCCCAATTGCAACTACAGTGTCAGAGGTGCAAGAAGGGGATGGGGAGCAGTTTGTTAATGATTACCCCTAAGCACTCTATACATAGCAATCCCTGCCAATGGCAACTACAGTGTCAGAGGTGCAAGAAGGGGATGGGAACAGCTTGTTACTGATTACCCCCAAGCACTCTATACATAGCAATCCCTGCCAATGGCAACTTCAGTGTCAGATATGCAAGAAGGGGATGGGGAGCAGTTTGTTAATGATTACCCCTAAGCACTCTATACATAGCAATCCCTGCCAATGGCAACTACAGTGTCAGAGGTGCAAGAAGGGGATGGGGAGCAGCTTGTTACTGATTTCCCCCAAGCACTCTATACATAGCAATCCCTGCCAATGGCAACTACAGTGTCAGAGGTGCAAGAGGGGGATGGGGAGCAGCTTGTTACTGATTACCCCCAAGCACTCTATACATAGCAATCCCTGCCAATGGCAACTACAGTGTCAGAGGTGCAAGAAGGGGATGGGGAACAGCTTGTTACTGATTACCCCCAAGCACTCTATACATAGCAATCCCTGCCAATGGCAACTACAGTGTCAGAGGTGCAAGAAGGGGATGGGAAACAGCTTGTTACTGATTACCCCCAAGCACTCTATACATAGCAATCCCTGCCAATGGCAACTACAGTGTCAGAGGAGCAAGAAGGTGCTGGGGAGCAGCTTGTTACTGATTACCCCCAAGCACTCTATACATAGCAATCCCTGCCAATGGCAACTACAGTGTCAGAGGTGCAAGAAGGGGATGGGGAACACCTTGTTACTGATTACCCCCAAGCACTCTATACATAGCAATCCCTCCCAATTGCAACTACAGTGTCAGAGGTGCAAGAAGGGGATGGGGAGCAGTTTGTTACTGATTACCCCCAAGCACTCTATACATAGCAATCCCTGCCAATGGCAACTACAGTGTCACAGGAGCAAGAAGGGGATGGGGAGCAGCTTGTTACTGATTACCCCCAAGCACTCTATACATAGCAATCCCTGCCAATGGCAACTACAGTGTCAGAGGTGCAAGAAGGGGATGGGGAGCAGTTTGTTAATGATTACCCCTAAGCACTCTATACATAGCAATCCCTGCCAATGGCAACTACAGTGTCAGAGGTGCAAGAAGGGGATGGGGAGCAGCTTGTTACTGATTTCCCCCAAGCACTCTATACATAGCAATCCCTCCCAATGGCAACTACAGTGTCAGAGGTGCAAGAAGGGGATGGGGAGCAGCTTGTTACTGATTACCCCCAAGCACTCTATACATAGCAATCCCTGCCAATGGCAACTACAGTGCCAGGGGTGCAAGAAGGGGATGGGGAGCAGCTTAATACTGATTACCCCCAAGCACTCTATACATAGCAATCCCTGCCAATAGCAACTACAGTGTCAGGGGTGCAAGAAGGGGATGGGGAACAGCTTGTTACTGATTACCCCCAAGCACTCTATACATAGCAATCCCTGCCAATGGCAACTACAGTGTCAGAGGTGCAAGAGGGGGATGGGGAGCAGCTTGTTACTGATTACCCCCAAGCACTCTATACATAGCAATCCCTGCCAATGGCAACTACAGTGTCAGAGGTGCAAGAAGGGGATGGGGAACAGCTTGTTACTGATTACCCCCAAGCACTCTATACATAGCAATCCCTGCCAATGGCACCTACAGTGTCAGAGGTGCAAGAAGGGGATGGGGAGCAGCTTGTTACTGATTACCCCCAAGCACTCTATACATAACAATCCCTGCCAATGGCACCTACAGTGTCAGAGGTGCAAAAGGAGGATGGGGAGAAGCCTGTTAATGATTACTACTATTCACAGCATCTATAGAAGTGATTATTACCAGCACAGATCCAATAAAGAGCTAGCACTGTAGTTGAGGGAGGGCCCCTTGGGGCCCCTCTGGCCCAAGGGCCCCAATGGGGTTGTAACCTCTGCACCCCCTATTGCTACGCCACTGGGAAAGAAACATAGATTTATAATGTCACATCTAATTAAAACATAAATTGTATTTTAATACTAAACATATATAAGGAACACAATATAATAAAACCTCCTATACATCACTTGTAAAATATATTTACTAAGGGTAAATAAATATTCATTCCCTTTAACCTCTTGCCGACCGCCTAACGCAGGATGGCGGCGGCAGAAAGGCTCTCTTAGGTCTCAGCGATGCCATATGGCGTCATCTCGCGAGGAGTCGTATTGGACGGGAGCTCGCATGAGCACAAGCTTCCGTCAGTAGACACAGCGGGCCCCAGCGATCAGCCTGCCAGCCAGCCATTAGGGCTGGCAGGCTGTTTTTTTAGGAATCACTAATTATATATTTATATAGCTCTGACATCTTCCACAACGCTGCACAGAGTTTAGTCTTGTCACTTAACTGTGCCTCAGAGGAGCTCACAGTCTAATCCCTACCATAGGCATATGTCTTTGTATGTATTGTGTAGTGTGTGTATTGTAGTGTAGCGCCAATTGAAGGGGAAATCAATTAATCTGTATGTATTTTTTATAACAAAATTTCCTTTTTTTATTAAAATAATAAAATCTAAAAATCATACCAGCAATCGAATAGTACTAAAATAAAGCTCTATTTGTGAGAAGAGAAAATGAGGTAAAATTCATTTGAGTGCCAAGTTGTATGACCGAGCAATAAACTGTTAAAGTTGTGAAGTACCAAATTGTAAAAAATGGCCTGGTCACTAAACCTCTGGTCCTGAAAGGGAACCTAAACTGAGAAGGATATGGATTTTTCCTTTTAAGATAATATCAGTTGCCTGACTCTCCTGCTGATCCTGTGTCTCTAATACTTTTAGCCACAGCCCCTAAACAAGCATGAAGATCAGGTGCTCTGACTGAAGTCAGACTGGATTAGCTGCATGCTTGTTTCAGGTATGTGATTCAGCCACTACTGATGCCAGAAATATCATCAGGACAGCCAGGCAACTGGTATTGTTTAACAGGAAACAGGCATATTCTTATCAGTTTAGGTTCCCTTTAACCACTTTACCCCCACGCGTACGCATTTCTCCGCCCCTTTTTCCATCCTTTCACCACCAGGGACAGAGAAATGCGTACTTTCCGCGCTCCCACCGCTGCCCGTGCTCCCGCTTGCTCTAGCGCGCACTCCCGCTCATAAACACGCCGCCGGCCGCTCGCTCGGAGATTGATAAGCGGGAAAATCCATTCCCGTTTGTTGATCTAAGCCCCGCAATGATCCGCTGCTTCTCCGATAAGCAGAGCGATCATTGTGAAAAAAAAAAAAAAAAGTTCCCAGCCTCTTTGTACTTCCTGCAAGCATCCTTCCGGACGCTTGCAGGTCGCATAAACAAAATGTTACTGTGGCCATCTTGTGGCCAAATAGTAAAACTACACCCTAAAGCATTTTTCACTTACAAATAAATTAGTTTTACACACAAAATTAACTCCTTACCTCCCACACTCCCCAATTTTTTTATTTTATTTTTTGTAATTTAAAAAAAAAAAAAAATTCCAATAAAAAAAAAATACATAAATAGTTACCTTGGGGACTTAACTTTGTAAATATTTATGTCAAGAGGGTATAACACTGTTACTTTATAAACTATGGGCTTGTAATTAGGGATGGTCGCAAAACTGAAACAAAATGCACCTTTATTTCCAATTAAAATATTGGCGCCAAACATTGTGATGGGCTTCCTTTCCAATCAAGTCAGCACCAATAGTAAATATAGCTCTTTATTGGTTAAAACAGCAGCATGACAGTCATCCTGTTCAGCGACAGCCTCGCTGTTTCGGTCCTCAGACCTTTATTAAGCTGTGTAGAATCGTATCACAGCTTGATAAACACAGCTTGATAAAGGTCTGAGGACCGAAACAGCGAGGCTGTCGCTGAACAGGATGACTGTCATGCTGCTGTTTTAACCAATAAAGAGCTATATTTACTGATGGTGCTGACTTGATTGGAAAGAAAGCTTGGGAGTGTGTCCATCGGTGCAGGGACACTGCAAGTCATAGCACATCGCAATTCCATTCCGTGGGTGCTAGCTTTACATTGAGAAAACATTGTGATGGGGACATAATTTAAACGGTTTTATAACCGGGACAAAAGGGCAAATACATTTCATGGGTTTTAATTACAGTTGCATGCATTATTTAAAAACTATAAAGGCCAAAAGCTGAAAAATAATATTTTTTTCCCACATTTTTTCCTATTTTCCCATTAAAACACATTTAGAATAAAATAATTCTTGGCATAATGTCCCACCTAAAGAAAGCCTAATTGGTGGCAAAAAAACAAGATATAGTTCATTTCATTGTGATAAGTTATGATAAAGTTATAGACGAATGAATGGAAGGAGCGCTGAAAGGTGAAAATTGCTCTGGTTAGTGTTGGGCGAACATCTAGATGTTCGGGTTCGGGCCGAACAGGCCGAACATGGCCGCGATGTTCGGGTGTTCGACCCGAACTCCGAACATAATGGAAGTCAATGGGGACCCGAACTTTTGTGCTTTGTAAAGCCTCCTTACATGCTACATACCCCAAATTTACAGGGTATGTGCACCTTGGGAGTGGGTACAAGAGGGAAAAAAAATTAGCAAAAAGAGCTTATAGTTTTTGAGAAAATCGATTTTAAAGTTTCAAAGGCAAAACTGTCTTTTAAATGCGGGAAATGTCTGTTTTCTTTGCACAGGTAACATGCTTTTTGTCGGCATGCAGTCATAAATGTAATACATACAAGAGGTTCCAGGAAAAGGGACCGGTAACGCTAACCCAGCAGCAGCACACGTGATGGAACAGGAGGAGGGTGGCGCAGGAGGAGAAGGCCACGCTTTGAGACACAACAACCCAGGCCTTGCATGAGGACAAGAAGCGTGCGGATAGCAATTTGCATTTTGTCGCCATGCAGTCATAAATGTAATACAGATGAGAGGTTCAATAAACAGGGACCGGAAACGCTAACCCATCACAGATGTTCATTGTTCATGTTACTTGGTTGGGGTCCGGGAGTGTTGCGTAGTCGTTTCCAATCCAGGATTGATTCATTTTAATTTGAGTCAGACGGTCTGCATTTTCTGTGGAGAGGCGGATACGCCGCCGATCTGTGACGATGCCTCAGGCTCCGGCGGCACTGAAACAGCGTTCCGACATAACGCTGGCTGCCGGGCAAGCCAGCACCTCTATTGCGTACATTGCCAGTTTGTGCCAGGTGTCTAGCTTCGATACCCAATAGTTGAAGGGTGCAGATGGATTGTTCAACACAGCTACGCCATCTGACATGTAGTCCTTGACCATCTTCTCCAGGCGATCGGTGTTGGAGGTGGATCTGCACGCTTGCTGTTCTGTGTGCTGCTGCATGGGTGTCAGAAAATTTTCCCACTCCAAGGACACTGCCGATACCATTCCCTTTTGGGCACTAGCTGCGGCTTGTGTTGTTTGCGGCCCTCCTGGTCGTCCTGGGTTTGCGGAAGTCAGTCTGTCGGCGTACAACTGGCTAGAGGAGGGGGAGGATGTCAATCTCCTCTCTAAAGTCTCCACAAGGGCCTGCTGGTATTCTTCCATTTTGACCTGTCTGGCTCTTTCTTCAAGCAGTTTTGGAACATTGTGTTTGTACCGTGGATCCAGAAGGGTATAAACCCAGTAATTGGTGTTGTCCAGAATGCGCACAATGCGTGGGTCGCGTTCAATGCAGTCCTAGGCCGAAGAGGTCATAGCCTAGGGTCACAAAACCTGTTTATTTGGGCAATTTCAATGGTGGCGAGTCTGACGTACATAAATCGCAGCAATGGCCGTTAGCAACGTCTGAATCTCACGAAATGTCTCATGCAGGTAGAAGACATATTGTTAGACTTGGGCTCCAAAGATGGGTTCCCTACATCTCTGCAAACCAGAGTTACAGGGCTCCAAATTTGGTAAAATCACCCATAGGCTTTCATTGGGCCTCCTATTTACAGTTCCAAAATCTCACATCTTTTCAAAGGGCAATTACTCAGCAGTGGCAAATTTTCTAGCATTGTAGGGACCCTTAGGGGGAACATGACTGGTGAGTTTCGGGCCCCTAGGCCAAAGAGGTCATAGCCTAGGGTCACAAAAACCTGCTTATTTGGGCTATTTCAATGGTAGTGATGGTGACGTACATAAATCGCAGCAATGGCCGTTAGCAAAGTCTGAATCTCACAAAATGTCTCATGTAGGTAGAAGACATATTGTTAGACTTGGATTCCAAAGATGGGGTCCCTACATCTCTGCAAACCAGAGTTACAGGGGTCCAAAATTGGTAAAATCCCCCATAGGATTTCATTGCCTCCCTATTTCACTTTCCAAAATCTCACATCTTTTCAAAGGGCAATGGCTCAGCAGTACCAAATTTTCTAGCATTGTAGGGACCCTTAGGGGGAACATGACTGGTGAGTTTCGGGCCCCTAGGCCGAAGAGGTCATAGCCTAGGGTCACAAAAACCTGTTTATTTGGGCTATTTCAATGGTAGTGATGGTGGCGTACATAAATCTCAGCAATGGCCGTTAGCAAAGTCTGAATCTCACGAAATGTCTCATGCAGGTAGAAGACATATTGTTAGACTTGGATTCCAAAGAGGGGGTCCCTACATCTCTGCAAACCAGAGTTACAGGGGTCCAAAATTGGTAAAATCCCCCATAGGATTTCATTGCCTCCCTATTTCACTTTCCAAAATCTCACATCTTTTCAAAGGGCAATGGCTCAGCAGTACCAAATTTTCTAGCGTTGTAGGGACCCTTAGGGGGAACATGACTGGTGAGTTTCGGGCCCCTAGGCCGAAGAGGTCATAGCCTAGGGTCACAAAAACCTGTTTATTTGGGCTATTTCAATGGTAGTGATGGTGGCGTACATAAATCTCAGCAATGGCCGTTAGCAACGTCTGAATCTCACGAAATGTCTCATGCAGGTAGAAGACATATTGTTAGACTTGGATTCCAAAGATGGGGTCCCTACATCTCTGCAAACCAGAGTTACAGGGGTCCAAAATTGGTAAAATCCCCCATAGGATTTCATTGCCTCCCTATTTCACTTTCCAAAATCTCACATCTTTTCAAAGGGCAATGGCTCAGCAGTACCAAATTTTCTAGCATTGTAGGGACCCTTAGGGGGAACATGACTGGTGAGTTTCGGGCCCCTAGGCCGAAGAGGTCATAGCCTAGGGTCACAAAAACCTGTTTATTTGGGCTATTTCAATGGTAGTGATGGTGGCGTACATAAATCTCAGCCATGGCCGTTAGCAACGTCTGAATCTCACGAAATGTCTCATGCAGGTAGAAGACATATTGTTAGACTTGGATTCCAAAGATGGGGTCCCTACATCTCTGCAAACCAGAGTTACAGGGGTCCAAAATTGGTAAAATCCCCCATAGGCTTTTATTGGGCCTCCTATTTACCGTTCCAAAATCTCACACCATTTCAAAGGGCAATGGCTCAGCAGTGGCAAAACTCACCAGTCATGTTCCCCCTAAGGGTCCCTACAATGCTAGAAAATTTGGTACTGCTGAGCCATTGCCCTTTGAAAAGATGTGAGATTTTGGAAAGTGAAATAGGGAGGCAATGAAATCCTATGGGGGATTTTACCAAATTTGGACCCCTGTAACTCTGGTTTGCAGAGATGTAGGGACCCCATATTTGGAATCCAAGTCTAACAATATGTCTTCTACCTGCATGAGACATTTCGTGAGATTCAGACGTTGCTAACGGCCATTGCTGCGATTTATGTACGTCACCATCTCTACCATTGAAATAGCCCAAATAAACAGGTTTTTGTGACCCTAGGCTATGACCTCTTCGGCCTAGGGGCCCGAAACTCACCAGTCATGTTCCCCCTAAGGGTCCCTACAATGCTAGAAAATTTGGTACTGCTGAGCCATTGCCCTTTGAAAAGATGTGAGATTTTGGAAAGTGAAATAGGGAGGCAATGAAATCCTATGGGGGATTTTACCAAATTTGGACCCCTGTAACTCTGGTTTGCAGAGATGTAGGGACCCCATCTTTGGAATCCAAGTCTAACAATATGTCTTCTACCTGCATGAGACATTTCGTGAGATTCAGACGTTGCTAACGGCCATTGCTGCGATTTATGTACGCCACCATCACTACTATTGAAATAGCCCAAATAAACAGGTTTTTGTGACCCTAGGCTATGACCTCTTCGGCCTAGGGGCCCGAAACTCACCAGTCATGTTCCCCCTAAGGGTCCCTACAATTCTAGAAAATTTGGTACTGCTGAGCCATTGCCCTTTGAAAAGATGTGAGATTTTGGAAAGTGAAATAGGGAGGCAATGAAATCCTATGGGGGATTTTACCAAATTTGGACCCCTGTAACTCTGGTTTGCAGAGATGTAGGGACCCCATCTTTGGAATCCAAGTCTAACAATATGTCTTCTACCTGCATGAGACATTTCGTGAGATTCAGACGTTGCTAACGGCCATTGCTGCGATTTATGTACGCCACCATCACTACCATTGAAATAGCCCAAATAAACAGGTTTTTGTGACCCTAGGCTATGACCTCTTCGGCCTAGGGGCCCGAAACTCACCAGTCATGTTCCCCCTAAGGGTCCCTACAATTCTAGAAAATTTGGTACTGCTGAGCCATTGCCCTTTGAAAAGATGTGAGATTTTGGAAAGTGAAATAGGGAGGCAATTAAATCCTATGGGGGATTTTACCAATTTTGGACCCCTGTAACTCTGGTTTGCAGAGATGTAGGGACCCCATCTTTGGAATCCAAGTCTAACAATATGTCTTCTACCTGCATGAGACATTTCGTGAGATTCAGACTTTGCTAACGGCCATTGCTGTACGTCACCATCACTACCATTGAAATAGCCCAAATAAACAGGTTTTTGTGACCCTAGGCTATGACCTCTTCAGCCTAGGGGCCCGAAACTCACCAGTCATGTTCCCCCTAAGGGTCCCTACAATGCTAGAAAATTTGGTACTGCTGAGCCATTGCCCTTTGAAAAGATGTGAGATTTTGGAAAGTGAAATAGGGAGGCAATGAAATCCTATGGGGGATTTTACCAATTTTGGACCCCTGTAACTCTGGTTTGCAGAGATGTAGGGACCCCATCTTTGGAATCCAAGTCTAACAATATGTCTTCTACCTGCATGAGACATTTCGTGAGATTCAGACGTTGCTAACGGCCATTGCTGCGATTTATGTACGTCACCATCACTACCATTGAAATAGCCCAAATAAACAGGTTTTTGTGACCCTAGGCTATGACCTCTTCGGCCTAGGGGCCCGAAACTCACCAGTCATGTTCCCCCTAAGGGTCCCTACAATGCTAGAAAATTTGGTACTGCTGAGCCATTGCCCTTTGAAAAGATGTGAGATTTTGGAAAGTGAAATAGGGAGGCAATGAAATCCTATGGGGGATTTTACCAATTTTGGACCCCTGTAACTCTGGTTTGCGGAGATGTAGGGACCCCATCTTTGGAATCCAAGTCTAACAATATGTCTTCTACCTGCATGAGACATTTCGTGAGATTCAGACGTTGCTAACGGCCATTGCTGCGATTTATGTACGCCACCATCACTACCATTGAAATAGCCCAAATAAACAGGTTTTTGTGACCCTAGGCTATGACCTCTTCGGCCTAGGGGCCCGAAACTCACCAGTCATGTTCCCCCTAAGGGTCCCTACAATGCTAGAAAATTTGGTACTGCTGAGCCATTGCCCTTTGAAAAGATGTGAGATTTTGGAAAGTGAAATAGGGAGGCAATGAAATTCTATGGGCGATTTTACCAATTTTGGACCCCTGTAACTCTGGTTTGCAGAGATGTAGGGACCCCATCTTTGGAATCCAAGTCTAACAATATGTCTTCTACCTGCATGAGACATTTCGTGAGATTCAGACTTTGCTAACGGCCATTGCTGCGATTTATGTACGTCACCATCACTACCATTGAAATAGCCCAAATAAACAGGTTTTTGTGACCCTAGGCTATGACCTCTTTGGCCTAGGGGCCCGAAACTCACCAGTCATGTTCCCCCTAAGGGTCCCTACAATGCTAGAAAATTTGCCACTGCTGAGTAATTGCCCTTTGAAAAGATGTGAGATTTTGGAACTGTAAATAGGAGGCCCAATGAAAGCCTATGGGGGATTTTACCAAATTTGGAGCCCTGTAACTCTGGTTTGCAGAGATGTAGGGAACCCATCTTTGGAGCCCAAGTCTAACAATATGTCTTCTACCTGCATGAGACATTTCGTGAGATTCAGACGTTGCTAACGGCCATTGCTGCGATTTATGTACGTCAGACTCGCCACCATTGAAATTGCCCAAATAAACAGGTTTTGTGACCCTAGGCTATGACCTCTTCGGCCTAGGACTGCATTGAACGCGACCCACGCATTGTGCGCATTCTGGACAACACCAATTACTGGGTTTATACCCTTCTGCATCCATGGTACAAACACAATGTTCCAAAACTGCTTGAAGAAAGAGCCAGACAGGTCAAAATGGAAGAATACCAGCAGGCCCTTGTGGAGACTTTAGAGAGGAGATTGACATCCTCCCCCTCCTCTAGCCAGTTGTACGCCGACAGACTGACTTCCGCAAACCCAGGACGACCAGGAGGGCCGCAAACAACACAAGCCGCAGCTAGTGCCCAAAAGGGAATGGTATCGGCAGTGTCCTTGGAGTGGGAAAATTTTCTGACACCCATGCAGCAGCACACAGAACAGCAAGCGTGCAGATCCACCTCCAACACCGATCGCCTGGAGAAGATGGTCAAGGACTACATGTCAGATGGCGTAGCTGTGTTGAACAATCCATCTGCACCCTTCAACTATCTAGACACCTGGCACAAACTGGCAATGTACGCAATAGAGGTGCTGGCTTGCCCGGTAGCCAGCGTTATGTCGGAACGCTGTTTCAGTGCTGCCGGAGGCATCGTCACAGATCGGCGGCGTATCCGCCTCTCCACAGAAAATGCAGACCGTCTGACTCAAATTAAAATGAATCAATCCTGGATTGGAAACGACTACGCAACACTCCCGGACCCCAACCAAGTAACATGAACAATGAACATCTGTGATGGGTTAGCGTTTCCGGTCCCTGTTTATTGAACCTCTCATCTGTATTACATTTATGACTGCATGGCGACAAAATGCAAATTGCTATCCGCACGCTTCTTGTCCTCATGCAAGGCCTGGGTTGTTGTGTCTCAAAGCGTGGCCTTCTCCTCCTGCGCCTCCCTCCTCCTTTTCCATCACGTGTGCTGCTGCTGGGTTAGCGTTACCGGTCCCTTTTCCTGCAACCTCTTATATGTATTACATTTATGACTGCATGCCGACAAAAAGCATGTTACCTGTGCAAAGAAAACAGACATTTCCCGCATTTAAAATACAGTTTTCCCTTTGAAACTTTAAAATCGATTTTCTCAAAAACTATAAGCTCTTTTTGCTAAAAAAAAATTTCCTCTTGTACCCACTCCCAAGGTGCACATACCCTGTAAATTTGGGGTATGTAGCATATAAGGAGGCTTTACAAAGCACGAAAGTTCGGGTCCCCATTGACTTCCACTATGTTCGGAGTTCGGCCATGTTCGGCCCGAACCCGAACATCTAGATGTTCGTCCAACACTACACGTGACCCGTTCGGCCAATCACAGCACTAGCCGAACGTTCGGGTAACGTTCGGCCATGCGCTCTTAGTTCGGCCATATGGCCGAACAGTTTGGCCGAACACCATCAGGTGTTCGGCCGAACCCGAACATCACCCGAACAGGGTGATGTTCTGCAGAACCCGAACAGTGGCGAACACTGTTCGCCCAACACTAGCTCTGGTGCTCAAGGGGTAAAACCCCTCAGTGGTGAAGTGGTTAAGTGGTTAAAGTGAATCAATGATGTCATTATTGAATATTTAAGACACTGACAGTTCCTTGGCTGTTGTGCTAATCAGTAAGCTACTGTCATGGAGGAAGCAGACAGCCAATAAAGTCTGAACTTCCTGGTAACAGCTCATTTCTCAGCTGATATCTTTTCTGTACATAGTAAAATAATTTCTATAGACAGGTGTGACCAGGATAATGAGTCTGAACGCTGATCATATTCTGCCAGATCTATTAGTCTATGTGCCTTCTGGGTTTTTCATAGCTGATCCCATTACCCCGGTATGGCCAAATATCCTCCACATACAGCCAGCTAACGCTAACAGTGCCTGGAATTGATACATTAGCATCAGGGCACATTTCCTAAAGATTTACCTCGCTTGCATTAATTCTTTATTTTCTTAGATTTGGTCAGAATTTTTGATTGCTTCTGTCATTTTCTGTTGTATCCAGGTTTTTTATTAAAGCGGAATATAACCCTGCATTTCAACTTTGCTCTAAAACATTATTTACAGCATATTATATGCAACCAGCATTTTTTTTTTTACTAGACCAGCATTGGAAGGGTTACACAGAGTTTTAAAGCTCCTGGAGATTTCTGCAGATGCATCCGAAGCTGAAATAGATACATTTTGTTTACATAAATGTATCTAAGTGTTGAATGTTACACACTTTGGCTGTCCTCCAGCTCAGTCAGAGAGATGAGTCACATTCAACACTTAGATACATTTATGTAAACAAAATGTATCTATTTTAGCTTCGGATGCGTCTGCAAAAATCTCCAGAAACTTTAAAACTCTGTGTAACCCTTCCAATGCTGGTCTAGTAAAAAAAAAAAAATGCTGGTTGCATATAATATACTGTAAATAATGTTTTAGAGCAAAGTTGAAATGCAGGGTTATATTCCACTTTAAGTGAGTGAAGGAACCAATTGAACATTTCTTAAGACCTCTGATTTTCAGCATGATCAGAACTACTTTTGATTCTATGCTTCCTCTGTTCTCGTTCACACTGGGGGGATTGCGCAGCAGTGTGATAAGCGTATTTACCTAATTATGATTATGCAAAATTTTGCGTAATTCACGAAATTAAGATTATGGCCGTAATCAAAACATTCGTAATTTCACAAATTTAAGTGAAATTTGGCGGAATTCCGGAATCACAATAATTTTTTCGTAATTACACTTGTAACAGACTAATTGGAATTTCATGCTTAAAGCAGAAATGTGTCTGTTCTTGAAATTGTGTTCCAGTCCAGAGCCTCCTGATACATTTAAAGCTACAGCACTTACGGGTACCTTTGCTTTATCAGATATTGCAAGGCCCAAAACCAAGTGTCTCAGCATGCATGACTGCTAAGTGCACCTTGGCAAAGAGCACCTGCCTAAGAAGTGGCTGCAGGTGGAGCCTCCTGATACATTTTAAGCGACAGCATGTGCAGGGGCCGTTACATTATCAGTAATTGCAATCAGCAATTGCAATTAAGGATTGACTTTCCTGAGTTTAGCAATTACTTAAATTTGCATAATTACTATTAAAAACAAAATTACGTCCATTTTCGTAATTAATATAACTGTTTCTATAGAAAATACAAAATTATGAAATTTGTGCTAAAATGCGAAATTACATGACCGAAATTTTAATTATGGAATTTCAAATTACTGTTTGGATGACAATTACAAAATTACAAATTTGCGAGGTAGTGGCAAAATTTGTGTCCGTAATTATGGAAACACGAAATTATGCAAATTTCAGCTCAACACTAAGCAGCATTTGCCGATTGCAAAGCACTAGTGCAGCATCTCCCTGTGAGGATGTTAGGGTTTAGGGTTAGGATTAGGGGTTAGGGTGAGGGCTATGTCCTGAATGCTGAGTGTCATCTACATTGTGTACTTAGCTTTAACTGCACATCTGGAGGCGAGGAGTTCACAGGCCTCATACTGTAGCTGAAGGCAATGGCCTCCATTAGATTGTGTGCTTACCAGTCCAGAAGAACAAGTGGGTTAAAGTGTACCTGAGATCGCAGTGGTGGGCTGAAATTTCGCATATGCAAAATTTCGATTCGAAATTTGCAATTACACATCGTAATCATAATGTAAAATTTCAGACAAAATCATAATTAATTTCGTATGTACTAGTAGTATTTCAAAATTCCGCGTAATTTTTTGCGAAATTTTGCATAATTTTGTGCCGAATTTAGAAGTTAATAGCAAAGCCCCCATACATGCTATTGCTACCAAAATTGCTACATATGTTAAGCAGAATAGTTGGCATGTAACGATTGGTGTCAGCACGCAGAGAGAATCTGATTATTGGTGATCTGCAGTATCACCAAGAATGCAGATATATACCTGATTATTGATGATCTGCAGTATCACTGATAATCCGATATATTGCTAACCTCTGGACACCAGCAAAAGAAACACAATAAAGACAGTAATATATCACAGAAGTGTGGAAATATTCACCTCACGGCAATTCCTCAGAGGTGTGGTTACCTCTGAATGGGAACCCCGTGAGTGAGATCCTCTAACCAGGCAGAGTGAGGAATCTCGACCCCTAGCAGTAATCGTCTGCTTGGGGCAGGCGTCTCGGAGAGGCAAGCCTCAGAGATAACCTTACAGTGGGAGACATTCCACTGAAGGGAGAAAGGTCAGACAGGCAAGGGTTCAGCAACAGAGATGGCGGCAGCGGTACAGGAGCGGAAGGCAGAAGAGTAATCGGTAATCAGGCAGAGGTCGGCAACAATAATCATATAGGCAGAGGTACAATAGCGTAGAGAGAGAGAGAGTAGTCAAGGATAGCCGGAGTCAAAACACAGATTCAATATCAAATACAATCCTAACTAAGGTGTGAAATCATTAGTATCAACACCAGGGCACTGAACTAAGGTCTGAGTGCTAACACAGAAGTGTATTCACAACAGCAGACAAGGAGCAACTGAACACAGGCTCCTTATATGCTGGCAGCGCATCTGCAGCGCCACCCAGCCGCCCAACCAATCAGAAGGCCTCCTGAGGTCTGGAGAGTCAGCTGACCCTCCTACGTAGGAGGTATACATCCTGCCTCCTTGCGCGCGCGCGCGTGACCCTTTGCCTCTGTGTAGCAGAGAGGCCAGGCCTGGGGTCCACGCGCGAACGCGTGCTGAAGGGTGCCGGCTGCACCACCGGACCCGCCGCCAAGTCACCAGCCGCGGCGGTGGTGTCCCCACAGCCCGTGCCCGCAATTCCGCATGTGAGGCAGAACTTGCTGGCTGGGAAGCGGAGACCGCCGCCATGCTGCCCCAAGTGGTGGCGTCTCCGCGGATTCTCACATGGTATAAGTCACAAAAATATTTTTCAAAGAGACCTTGTAGTTTTTGAGAAACTTAATTTTAAAAATGCAAAGAAAAATAGTTTTTAAACTGTCATTTTTCTAAGTTTAAAAACCATTTTTACTTGCATTTTTAAAATCGAATTTCTCAAAAAACTATAAGGTCTATTTGCAAAATTATTTTTTTGACTTATGCCCCACTACTCTCCTTAACATATGTACCACTTTTGGTGACAATAGAATGTATAGGAGCTTTGCTATTTACTGCTAAAGTCGGCACAAAATTTCGCGAAATTGTATACAAAATTACTAATGACTACACGAAATCAATTGAATTTGCAAATTGTCTCCGCAGTGGCCCCCTGAAAATATGAAAAAGCAGCTTGATGGAATTCAGATACAGGAAGGGGCGGCCTTTGCTGGAAGCGCACTCCTGCATTACGCCCACACCAGCATTAGGAACGCCCCTTCCCTGTTTGCCTCAGCTCACTCCCAAGACTCTCATCCTATCATGGATGTGCCGGGACCCGAAGGTGCTTTATGGGTTATGGCCATTGTCTAATTCAAAGCACAGTTTCTTACAGCCGTGGAGGATGAATGGAACCATGGAGATCATTGGAAAGTGGCACAGAATTATCCGAGAGGTGATGTGGTCCAGGTAGTATGTTATGAGTTCTCGTTAAAGGCACTGCTAATGCAAGGAGGGATTACAGTGGAGGACACCAGAAGGTTGCCATTGAAGTGGATAATTAGATGTTAAAAATTTATTTTGTAGATGCCATTGATATTTTCGCTCAATTAGTAAAACATTAAAGTTTTTTTTCCAACAAAGCACATCAGTAGCTCCCTGCCTCGAAGCTCCCCTCTCAACTCTGTGTTCAATGGACAGAATTCTCTAATGATCCACATATTAGTCTGCATAATTGCTGCTTCCCATTGCAGGCCACACAGCGATGACCTGGCATCTATCATTCTCTTTGAGGTCCACACTAGCTTGTTTTATTAATACACATAAAAAGTAAACGTATATATTTGTATTTACACATCGAACTAAAAAAGTCTGAATTAAGTGAACACTATTAAAAAATGAAGATCCCAACAATAATGAAGTAATGGATTTTGGGCTATGCATAATTTTGTAATTCTGCACTCTGTACACCTTCTCCTTCCCGTTCATGAAAGGCCTGGCAGAAAAGGTCAACTTGTTAATGTGAATTCCATTGCTAATTCTTTCCTACTCATTATGATTATTCTGTTGTATTTATATTTCACTTTAATTAGATTTGTTAGAGTGCTATTACCTGTAATTTTGCTGTATTGGATTGCTGTCTTTTTTTATTCTGGTGAAGAGACGAGATTTCTTGATCTATTCATTTCATTTGTGTGAAGTGTAGTTTGCGGTAAAAGTTGAGATCCACTAATACTGAGGCTCTTCCCAATGATTTGATGTGTAGTTGAGTCCGGGGGCTACATTGGGGTGTTAATATATAGTTATGCACTGAGAGTCAGGAAGATAATTAATCTAGTCTGATCTCATGCAATAATTACATTAGCTTTACACTTACAACAAAAATCTGACAATAAAATTAAGCCCTTGCTGTAATTTGAAAGGTTACTATTAGAAAATTCAAACATTGTATGTATATTCTGTCTTAATTAGCACACAGTCAAAGTATTGGGTGTAACAATCACAATATATGTCAGCTGTGTAATTGCTCTGACTGCTGTCTGTGATATGAACATCGGCTTGTTGCTGGAATGTATGGGATACAGATTGACTTGCCTGGAGTATCTACTGATTGGGTGCACAAATGTGACATAAGATATTAGTGTTAAAGGGACACTGAAGTGAAAGAAAACTTTAGGATATAATGAATTGTATGTGTAGTATGGATAATTAATAAAACATTAGTAGCGAAGAAAATAATCTCATACTTTTATTTTCAGTTGTACAGCTTTATTTTTTACTAGCTGATTGCCCGGCGTTGCCCGGGAATGTATTTGGCTGGTGTTGGCTCCGCCCACTTTTTCTAACCCTAACATACAATTACTCAATGACCAAGTTTGTGAGCTTTTGGGGTCTTTGGCATCAGTAGTTTGCATTTGCATTGCATTGAAATGAAACAAATCTGAAATGAAACAAATCTGATTGGCTGTTTGTGGCTCCACCCAATTTCTGAATTTGAACCCCAGTGACCCAATAACCAACTGTACCAGGTTTGAGGCCCGTGCCCTTGAAAAGCAATAGGTGAAGTTTGATTCACTTTTGTAGGCTCCACCCACTTTTCTGAATATTAATCCCAGTCACCCAGTGACCAACTGCGCAAAGTTTAAAAACCCTGCCATTAACAGTGAAAGAATGGCTGCAGTTTACATTTTCCCAGTGAAATTTGTATTTGTCTCCACCCACTGATGACCCGGCGTTGCCCGGATATGTATTTGACTGGTGTTGGCTCCGCCCACTTTCTAACACTAACGCACACTCAATGACCAAGTTTGTGAGCTTTGGGGTCCTTGGCATCAATAATTTGTATATTCCCATAGAAATTAAATCAGATACGCTGTTTGTGGCTCTGCCCCTCTCCAGCATTTAAACCCCAGTCACCCAATGACCAACTGTAGCAGGTTTGAGGCATCTGCTATTAACAGTGTAAAAATGGCAGCAATTTAAATATTCCACTTGAAAATCAACAGGTGAATTTTGATTGGCTATTATAGGCTCCACCCACTTCCCTGAATATTAATCTCAGTCACTCAGTGACCATCTGGGCAAAGTTTGAGAACCCTGCCATAAACAGTGTAAGAAGGGCTGCAGTTTACACTTTCCCAGTGAAATTTGTTTTTGGCTCCGCCCACTTTTTGCAACCTGGACACAAAGTCACTACTTAATGCCCAAGTTTGTGAGCTTTGGGGTCCTTGGCAACAATAATTTGTATTTTCCCATGAAATGAAACAAATCTGATTCACTGTTTGTGGTTCTGTCCCCTTTTCTGAATTTGAACGCCAGTGACCCAATGACCAACTGTACCAGGTTTGAGGCTTGTGCCATTAACAGTGCAAGAATGGCAGCAATTTTAATATTCTCCTTGAAAAGTGACATGTGATTTTTGATTGGCATTTTTAGGCTCCACACACTTTTCTGAATATTAATTCTAGTCACCCAGTAACCAGCTAAGTTTGAGAACCCTGCCATTAACAGTGAGGAAAGGCTGCAGTTTACAATTTCCCTGAACAATCTGTCTTTGACTCCACCCAGTTTTTGTAACCTGGACACACAGTCACTACTCAATGACCAAGTTTGTGAGCTTTTGGGTTCCTGGCATCAAAATTGTGCTAATGGAAGCAGTTTATACAGCAAATAAATCTGGCTGTTTTTGGCTCCGCCCCTTTTCTGAACTTGAACCCCAGACACTTAACGACCGACTGCAGCAGGTTTGAGGCCTCTGCTATTAACAGTGTGAGAATGGCTGCATTTTCAATATTCCCCTTGAAAATCAATCGGGTGAATTTTGATTGGCTCTTGTAGGCTCCACCTACTTTTCCGAATATTAATCCTAGTCACCTAGTGACCAACTGTGTGAAGTTTGAGAACCCTGCCATTAACAGTGTAAAAAAAGCTGCAGTTTACATTTTCCCATGTAAAAAGTTAGTTGTTTTTTGCTCCGCCCACTATTTCTAATCTTGACATACAGTCACTTAATGACCAACTTTATGAGCTTTGGTGTCCTTGGCATCAATAAGTTGCATTTTACCACTGAAATTAAACAAATCTGATTGGCTGTTTTTGGCCCGCTTCCTTCAGAATTTAAACCCCAGTCTCCCAGTGACTGACTGTAGCAGATTTTAGGCCTCTGCTATTAAGAGTGCATGAATGGCAGCAATGTAAATATTCCCCTTGAAAATCAAAAGGTGAATTTTGATTGGCTGCTGTAGGCTCCACCCACTTTTCTGAATATTAGTCCCAGTCACCCAGTGGCCAACTGTGTCACGTTTGAGAACCCTGCCAATAACAGAATGGCTGAAATCAATCTAACAAATCTGATTGGCTGTTTGTGGCTCCACCCCTTTAGTGAATTTGGACCCCAGTTATCCAGTGACTGACTGTATCAGGTTTGAGGCCTCTGACACTAACAGTGTAAAAATGGTAGCAGTGTGAATATTCCCCTTGAAAATCAATAGGTACATTTTGATTGGCTGTTGTAGGCTCAACCCACATTTCTGAATATTCATCCCAGTCACCCAGTGGCCAATTGTGTAAAGTTTGGGAACCCTGCCATGTTAAAAATGTAGTTGTTTGCACCGCCCACTTTTTCAAACCTTGACATACAGTCACTCAATTATCAAGTTTATCAGCTTTGGGGTCCTTGGTATCAATACTTTATATATTCCCATTGAAAAATAAACAAATCTGGCTGTTTGTGGCTCCGCCCCCTTTCTGAATTTGGACCCTAATCACCCAGTGACCAACTGTACCAGGTTTGAGGAGTCTGCTTTTACCAGTATAAGAGAATGGTAGCAGATGAAATATTCCCTTTGAAAATCAAAAGGTGAATTTTTATTGGCTGTTGTAGGCTCCACCCACCTTCCAAAATCTTAATCTCAGTCACCCAATGACCAACTGTGCAAAGTTTGAGAACCCTGCCATTAACGGTGTAAGAATGGCTGCAGTTTATATTTTCCCAGTAAAAGTTGTTTTGGCTCCGCCCACTTTTTGTAACATTGTCACACAGTCACTCAATGGCCAAGTGTGTGAGCTTTCAGGTTCCTGGCATCAAAAATGTTTGAATGGAAGCAGTTTATCCACCAAGGAAATCTGATTGGCTGTACGTGGCCCTGCCCCTTTAGTGAATTTGGACCCCAGTCACCCAATGACCAACTGTAGCAAGTTTGAAGCCTCTGCCATTAAAAGTGTAAGAATAGCAGCAGTTTAAATATTCCCCTTGAAAATCAATAGGTGAATTTTGATTGGCTGTTGTAGGCTCCACCCAATTTCTTGAATCTTAATCGCATTCACCCAGTGACCAACTGTGCCAAGTTTGAGACCCCTGCGATTAACAGTGTAAGAATGGCTGCAGTTTACATTTTCCCATTTAAAATGAACGGCTGAAATTTGATTGGCTGTTTTATGCCCCGCCCACTTTTCCTGGATTTGTAACCTCGGTCACCAAGTGACCAACTGTGCCAAGTGTGGGGACTCTGGCTTGATTACAGCCTTTTACATTTTTTCCATTGACTTGAATGGATGAAATCTGATTGGCTGTTTGTTGCTCCGCCCAGGTGTGCAGGGGGGCCGCGAGACCCCCAGAACCTATCATCCCAGGTAGTAAGGGATCTGTGTACCAAGTTTCGTTCAAATCGGTCAAGCCGTTTTTGAGTGATCGCGGCACATACATACACATACATACACACACACATACACACACACACATCCGATGTTATATATATATAGATAACATTGCATCATTCTCAAATATTTAAAGTTTTCAAACTACGCTCTAAATTTTAAACTATGAGACAGAGCAGAGCTAATGACCCTTTGAACCTCCCTGCAGTAAAACCTTATCTGAAGCTGTTTTCACTGTTTCTGTGAGGTATAAGTGCATCAGAAAATAGCACTGTAGCCGACTAAATTAGTCAGAGAGCTCAGAGAAGCTCTTTTGCATAGATAACAACTGAAGTTTTTTTTAGTTTTTGCTCAATGACACATTTATTGAAGTATGCCAGAGCTAAAAATCTATGAACTATTGACCATTTGTATCTCTTTCCTGCTCTCAGAAGCCATTTTCTGCTAGGAAAGTGTTTTATAGTTAGAATTTCTTATCAGTGAGGGTCACACTGTAGTCTGACCCAGTCCTGACTCGGACAGGAACTGCCACTTACATACCTGATGTTTAACTCTTTCAGGCTGAGAAAAAAAAAATAAAAGAACACAGTCTAGTTATTTGTGTGCTAGGCACTGTACATACACATGTCTGTCTCATCATGTCACATGTCACCTCGGGTATCCTTTAAACCTGAAAAATTATAATAATTAAGTAACGTACTTGAGGATTTTTGCAGCTCCCTGCAGTCATCATGTGCCCACGCTATCCTTCTCAGACCCTCCAGTCAGCAGCGGTGACACCCTAAATGCTGGCCGGCTACATGCCTCCTCACTGCCCCCCTCCCCCTTTATGTACGGCTGCATCTGCACATGCACCATACAGGGAAAACTTTATTGTGCATGCACAGAACGCTCCCGGCAACAGTAGTATGTGGCATGGGGCTGCACAGGGGCAGTAGCCTGTGCAAGACCAGCCAGCTTTGGGGGGTCTCCACTGCTGACTGGAGGGTACAAGAAGGATGACTGCAGGGGGGCGGCAAAGGGCCGCAGGTAACAAAAAACTGTTTTTTTTTTTCTAGGCTTAAGTATCCCTTTAAGTAATTAGTGAGCAAACAAAAGGAAAGCTTATCAATTAGCAGCTAAATGAGGTAAAAAGCCTTATATTTAACCTTCCAGTACTTTGATAAATAGTCATATGGTTTTAGCTGTTATATTATGTATTGTTTAATGCTTTAGACAATAGATTGCATTTGATTATATACCACTTTAAGGGGAAGGAAGGTGCTGAGGGGAGTGGCCAATTTATGTATAAACAATCATTAACCCTCTGCACTCAAAAACACCCTCACAGCAAGCTGGAACTCTAGTAATGATAAAAACCACAAGGATGCAAAATTGTTTTTGGTTGCAAAAATGGAAGATATTCGCTTCCACATAGTGTTGGGCGAACATCTAGATGTTCGGGTTCGGGCCGAACAGGCCGAACATGGCCGCGATGTTCGGGTGTTCGACCCGAACTCCGAACATAATGGAAGTCAATGGGGACCCGAACTTTTGTGGTTTGTAAAGCCTCCTTACATGCTACATACCCCAAATTTGCAGGGTATGTGCACCTTGGGAGTGGGTACAAGAGGAAAAAAAAATTAGCAAAAAGAGCTTATAGTTTTTGAGAAAATCGATTTTAAAGTTTCAAAGGGAAAACTGTCTTTTAAATGCGGGAAATGTCTGTTTTCTTTGCACAGGTAACATGTTTTTTGTCGGCATGCAGTCATAAATGTAATACATATAAGAGGTTCCAGGAAAAGGGACCGGTAACGCTAACCCAGCAGCAGCACACGTGATGGAACAGGAGGAGGGTGGCGCAGGAGGAGAAGAAGGCCACGCTTTGTGAGACACAACAACCCCGGCCTTGCATGAGGGCAAGAAGCGTGCGGATAGCAGGCTTTGTACCGCCATGCAGTCATAAATGTAATAAAGATAAGTGGTTCAATAAACAGGGACCACGCGGCAACGCTAACCCAGCAGCAGCAGACGTGATGGAACAGGAGCAGGCGCAGGAGGAGAAGGCCACGCTTTGTGAGACACAACAACCCAGGCCTTGCATGAGGGCAAGAAGCGTGCGGATAGCAGGCTTTGTACGGCCATGCAGTCATAAATGTAATAAAGATAAGTGGTTCAATAAACAGGGACCACGCGGCAACGCTAACCCAGCAGCAGCAGACGTGATGGAACAGGAGGAGGCGCAGGAGGAGAAGGCCACGCTTTGTGAGACACAACAACCCAGGCCTTGCATGAGGGCAAGAAGCGTGCGGATAGCATGCTTTGTACCGCCATGCAGTCATAAATGTAATAAAGATAAGTGGTTCAATAAACAGGGACCACGCGGCAACGCTAACCCAGCAGCAGCAGACGTGATGGAACAGGAGCAGGCGCAGGAGGAGAAGGCCACGCTTTGTGAGACACAACAACCCAGGCCTTGCATGTGGACAAAAAGCGTGCGGATATAGCAGCAATGCTTTTTGCCGCCATGCAGTCATAAATGTAATACAGATGAGAGGTTCAATAAACAGGGCCCGGAAACGCAACACCATCCCAGATGTTCATTGGTCATGTTACTTGGTTGGGGTCCTGGAGTGTTGCGTAGTCATTTCCAATCCAGGATTGATTCATTTTAATTTGAGTCAGACGGTCTGCATTGTCTGTAGAGAGGCGGATACGCCGATCTGTGACGATGCCTCCGGCAGCACTGAAACAGCGTTCCGACATAACGCTGGCTGCCGGGCAAGCCAGCACCTCTATTGCGTACATTGCCAGTTCGTGCCAGGTGTCTAGCTTCGATACCCAATAGTTGAAGGGTGCAGATGGATGGTTCGACACAGCTACGCCATCTGACATGTAGTCCTTGACCATCTTCTCCAGGCGATCGGTGTTGGTGGATCTGCACGCTTGCTGTTCAGTGGGCTGCGGCTGCATGGGTGTCAGAAAATTTTCCCACTCCAAGGACACTGCCGATACCATTCCCTTTTGGGTACTAGCTGCGGCTTGCGTTGTTTGCTGCCCTCCTGGTCGTCCTGGGTTTGCGGAAGTCAGTCTGTCTGCGTACAACTGGCTAGAGGAGGGGGAGGATGTCAATCTCCTCTCTAAAGTCTCCACAAGGGCCTGCTGGTATTCTTCCATTTTGACCTGTCTGACTCTTTCTTCAAGCAGTTTTGGAACATTGTGTTTGTACCGTGGATCCAGAAGGGTATAAACCCAGTAATTGGTGTTGTCCAGAATGCGCACAATGCGTGGGTCACGTTCAATGCAGTCTAGCATGAATTGAGCCATGTGTGCCAGAGTCCTACCAGAATCCTCATCATCCTCTTGTGAGCGTTGTGATAGTTGTTGTGATGCATCATAGTCGTCACCTTCCTCCTGGTCTGCTTCTGCTGACCATTCGCGTTGAATTGTGGAAGTCCAACGTGCACCGCTCTGGCCCTCGTCAGTGGTGGCATGAAATTCCTGCTCCAACTCCAGCTGTTCCTCCTCCTCTTCTTCGTCATAGCTGCTGGGGCCAGCGTTCCCTGAGGCGGATGGCCTGATGTTGGTACCATCACGCTGATCGTTTTCTCCTTCAGATTCCCCCAGTTGCATCATGACAGCTGTTTCCTTGATTTTTAACATCGACCTCTTCAGTAAACACAGCAGTGGTATGGTAATGCTGACTGAAGAGTTGTCACTGCTCACAAGCAACGTGGATTGCTCAAAATTTTGGAGGACTTGGCAGAGGTCCAACATGTTGGCCCAATCGGATCCACAGAAGCTTGGCAGCTGGCCGGATGCGCCTCGGTACTGCGCCGTCATGTACTGGACCACTGCACTCTTCTGCTCGCAAAAGCGGGCTAGCATGTGCAGCGTAGAATTCCAGCGCGTAGGGACATCACACAGCAAGCGATGGTGGGGGAGATTGAAGCGCTCCTGCATCTTGGCGAGTGCCCCCGAAGCAGTACTGGAATTTCTACAATGTTTGGACACTCGACGCACCTTCAACAGCAGATCGGGCACGCCTGGGTATGTCCTCAGGAACCGCTGAACTACTAGGTTCATCACGTGCGCCAGGCAAGGGATGTGTGTCAGCTTAGCCAACCTTAAAGCGCGAATGAGATTACTCCCATTATCACACACAACCATGCCCGGTTTCAGGTCCAGCGGTGCCAGCCACAAATCCGTCTGTTCCTTTATTCCCCTCCAAATTTCCTCCCCTGTGTGCTGCTTATCCCCAAGGCAGATTAGCTTCAGCAACGCTTGCTGACGCATGCCAACAGCTGTGCTGCACTGCTTCCACGATCCTACTGCTGCTGGGTTAGCGTTTCCGGATGAGGTACAGCTTTGAGATGCGTTGGAGGAGAAGGAGTCAGAGAGGTAGGTGCTGCTGTTATCCAGTGGGAGGGACGGC